>NW_017299871.1:304340-337552 GCF_001594075.2 Trachymyrmex cornetzi | reverse complement strand
TATTCAAGAAGAAACACAATATGTTTTATTCTTAAAAAAAAAACATTAGTCTTTACCAACCCTGTATTTCTGAATGCCTTCCGGACTTACTTTTACCATCGGAAACTATTTCAAGATAGAAAAATACGATTTCGATATATAGATTCGAAAGTTCGTTTTCGTAACCCCGTTTTGTCACGTTGAATTGGAGCGTATATCCACTATTCTTAACAAAATTAAATCTCGAAACTCATTTACGGCCGCGCCGCAGTAATTTCAAAGCAGTTTAACGAGCGACTCGGAAACTTTATTGAGTATAATCGGCGCAAAAGATTTGGTGTCGACCGGCCGTATTTACCGGAATGGCGCGGACAACCGACGATGCGCGAAGACAATGCCTGAGACGTCTGCACGGGAGGAACGAGAGGTTCAACGAAAGAAGGCGGGAACGATTGCAAGGAGCCATTGTGCGAAACTCTCGCTGTCGAACTTTGTTGTGACTTCCTAAAAAGTCGTAAAAGACGCCTGGCGGAAGGTAATGCATCCACGACTGACGGAACGTCCTTTCCGTGCTTCGTTCTCCTCCGCCTTTGCTGCACCGAATTGACTTCAAGGGCGTTTTTCCACGCTTGTTTGCACGATGATGTGTGACACGCGTCTTCGTCGCTCGCTTTCTTCCTTCTCACCTATATATCCTTTCAACTAACGTGAATTCGCTATTTCGTTTCTCTGCGCCTCGAATTCTGGCCATCACTATTTTTCTCATAAATAATTATTGGATAAATATCACCGAAAAAAATTCTGGTTGAAAATGAACAAATCAGAATTTCCTGGTTAAATTTTTTAGAATTTTAGTTGAAATAACCGGAATTCTGGTTGGTACAATATTTCTGGTAAAATCTACTAGCATTCTTATTTTTACCAGAATAATTATATTAATTATTCTGTAATTCTAGTAAGTTTAACTAGGAAATTATTATTTGTCCATTTTCCACCAGAATTAATATTTTATCTAAGCAAATCATTTTTCTCAATATAATAAAATTTATTAAAATTATTTACAATCAAATATTTCGTATTTTGTTCGTTTGATATTACTTTAAATTGTTTTTCTGAAAGTTTATCTGCTATCATATAAATTGAGGATATTATTATTATATAAAATATTACAGACGAATATAAAAGCAGTACACAATTTATAATGCTTTGAAATATATTAACATTTAACTATATAATTTACGGATAACTGTTATTTAATTGTTTTTTGACGGGATAGTTAGTGACGATAATTTCATAATATCTTGCGAATAAGCTTTCTGCTGCCTTGCCCATTCCTGTAGCGATCTTTCAGTTAAGGAGATCGTAATCCATCGCACAAGTGTGGAAGATTGCCGTCGGTATAGTTAGACGTCATTTAATAAAGTGTGTAAAAAGGAAAGACGGGAGAAAGTAATGTGCAAAGTATGAAATAATGATGAGGCAGCAGGATATACCTACGCGATTAAATATAGAGAAGGTGCATATCGAGGAGGATCGTGGGTAAAAGGAGGGAAAAAGGAAATGAGGAGAGAGAAAAAAAATATAAAAGAAAGGGAAAAAAGAGCGAAGTATGGGCGTTTCTTTCAAAGTGAAAATTGAGTCGCGATTACGTACTTTACGGCTCCGACAATTTTCGAAAAATATTACCCGACGTCGGGTATACCATAACAGTGCGCTCGTAAAATCAGCATATTCCCGTAGGAGTTCGGTATTATGAATTTTCTGGGGAAAAAGAAAGCAAAGGTCGTGATGTAAAGCGAGGATGTTTCAAGGGCGAAGTTTATTTGCCAAGTTTACGTATCGGACCGATGGAATGAATTTCCCTTTCATCTGTATTCCGTTCTCAGCGGGACGAACATAGCGACGTGATTACTTTGACGAAACTGCGAGAAGCGATCCCAGAAGTACGTCGATCTCCGTGCGAGCGTGATACAATCAGAAGTAACCGTCTTTCGCATTACGGTTTGGCCATTCTCGACAGACGACGACCGACTATGCGGGAACGAAGCTAAAGCTTTTTACTTCAAAAAAGATCCGAAAACACGATTATTCTTGTCTCCGCAATGCGGAAACGAGAACGATGCGATTGCATGTGCGGTTCTTACGGCACGATGGAGAATATAGAGATATTTTCTCTTTTTTGCAATAGAACGTATCTGCTGAGAGTGTCGTCTCATTTTTCGAGCTGCATTTGTCAGTTGATACGCCAAGACTTGCAAGACAGCCTTTTGACGTCTTACATCCTTGTGAAGATTATTATTCATGGCCAAAACTTTATTCTTCACGAGCCTTATTAGATTCAGCCTCCGGTGCTACACTGAGAAAGAAATACTTAAAGATTTGTGAGATAATGTTTATTTCACTGAAGTAAGTCTTCATTTAGATACAACGATAATTTATTCCTAACAAATAAACTATTTTACTTTTTTTTTTAGTAATTAATGATATATTTTATAGAATGTATATTTCGTCGTCACAATCAATTTTCTGAAAAAACCAATAAATATCGAGGAAATGATCACATGTAACATTTACTTGCGAACATTTCGACTTTTTTTCTCAGTATATTTACTCAAAATACTCTAATAAAGAAAACAATAGTGTATTGTTTTCTTTATTAGACACCTCATTAATTATTGTTACGTTCACTATCGTTTTATATCGTGTTATGGTATATTTCTAATGTTTTTAATAAACACACCGCACACAGGGTTAACAGTTTATTTTTTGCATTATTCAGCTTCCGCTAACAATAAGTACTCTCAGAAAATACACGACAGAATAAACGCCTCTATCTAGCCACGACGTACATATCTCATCGCGCGGGTTCTTTGTCGCAGTGTTCCTTTCTCAACACGCGACCAGTTTGCATCAGCATCAGCATAGTTCACGGCAAACGTGCCCTACGTGAGCGTTACATTTGTCCGCGTTTGTTGTGTTGTTGCGCACGCTCGCATCCGGGGAACCCCGTGCTCCCCATTCAAAGCGGGTTTCCTACCCACATCGTAATTCACATAACGGTTCGCGCAGAAATTGTGGCATATCGAAAGCGCGAATTGCATCGACGGCACCGTGAAATTACACTGTATCGGCGATGCCGAGCGGGCTCTCGAGCCGCGTCTCGCGCTGCCGGCACTTTAAGCACGCAGGAAATACGGCAGAATGGTCGTTAATATGATCGGTGCGTAACTATACTCGAGTCTCGAAGTTCGATTTATACCCGCCATTCAGGAGAATAATCAGAGCAGCCGCGTACCCTTTTACACATATTTAATCAAACTGACGTCAGGTTTTCCGCATCGATAAAAACATGAATGGATATTTTAATACATTGTATAGTAATTAAATGGAAATCTTATTCAAAAATAAAATAAAATAAAATGATATATATAAATTTTAATATTTTGCGCGAAAATTGTTTTATTAAATTACAAAACATTATTTAAAAATAATAAAATTGAATTCTGTGAATAAGAGCAGGATATTTACAGATATATGCGTTGAATGATAAAATGAGAAAGTGATATTTATTATTTCTAGAACACTTATAGATTATTTATAGAATAAAATCCACACCAAAAAATTATTCATAATATTTGTATCCTCAAAATTCTTTTAAAATATTATTGCTATACCTTTTGTGCTATGCAAGACAATCATGGAGAGTATTGTAACCGTTATTATTCAACGCGACAACATCGAATAAGTGTAGCTACTTTGCCTTCGGCGCACGTCGACCAATTAGACCATGCTATCATCTATTCACTGAAGTTAGATTGCAAACGTGTTTCAATATATATATTATCCTTGTGACCATCATGTGGAAGAGATATGTCTTCTAGAATATCTTGTATTCATATCAGGCGTATCATAAATTGAAACAAATATCAGAAATTTCATACATTGTGGAATAATTTTTAGTTTTTAATAACATTTTTATACTTTTTTGTTATATAATATTTTATTGTATAAAAATGCATATTGATTATTTAACGCATTATTTTGCTCGATTCGCAATGTACACGAAGCAATTAAATCTTGCAGATTCAATCTCGTTAGTTGCAAAATTCACATATATAAAATATTATATTTCTATGAAGTATTACTTAAAATTTTTCCTTTAGCATTGTTAACGTGTTCAAAGATCACAATTTTCAAAAGAGAAACTATGTAAGAAAAGAGAAACCATAAAGGAGAAAGGAGATAACCATATTCGTTAGACTTTCATCTTGCAATGTAAGAACGGACAATCATATCATTGAAAATTGAAAAAAATATACGTGTAATTGAGTGAGAAGAGTCCCTGATGGATAAGATTAAAAGACTTTTTTCGAGACATTATTAAATATCGAGAAACGAAAATACATGTTCACGTACGTAAGCCTTTTATATCGCGGCGAAGAAGATAACATACGGGGCGAATCTCAGTTGAAGCGCATAAAAAATGCCATTCTTGAAGAACGAAGGAGTATAAAGGGAAGATAGTTCCTGTATATTCTGGAGACAGGAAGCCACCCGGCCTCTATATTCTGTTCCTTATCTTATTTCTTTTGCCCTTTACTCTACTCGAGGAACGGCTACATCGAGTAGTAAAAGAACTTTTTCAACAAAGAAACGAGAGATTAATCCCGGATTCGAACGGATAAAAGGAAACGACGGGCACAGTAATCGCGCGCTGTTGGTTATATTTTTCCACGTCTTTGTATTACGTACTTACACTACGTCCGTTAAATCAATTTGTCGATGATGTTTAGCATAATCTTCAACCAATATCGAATAAGCAATTTCGGTCTTTTTATTATGAAAAAAGATTTTGTCAAATAAGTAAGCTCATCTTTCCCCGAGTATCACGTATTATTTTTCGCAGGCGGCTTATCTGATAATTTGTAAGTCCATGCAAAACGAATAATTCTCCAGGACGCGATGTAAAGTCTCCCCGCTAATCTTCGGTCGGTTTAATTAACCAACGTGATCGCTCTCCCATTGCTCATACGAAAATTCTTCACCAAATTGGACCTTCCCTCCTGATTGTTACCCAAGTTGACATGAACCATGTGATTATCCTCCCCCCTCTCCCACCTCTTCGATTTGCCGTCGTCGTCCATCTATCCCGCCTCCGTTAAGTTTGCACAGGTATTCGATCTTCTGAGATCGGAATAAGAGGATCTCTGGCGAAGGTAGCTACGGGGAAGGCCGGGGGTTTGTAGGAACAGACGGAGGTACGAAGCGCCTCGGTGGAGGCGAGAAGAAGTACTCTGTACAAAGTACAGAAGGGGAGACAACGAAGGCAAGGGGGAAAGGCGCCCGCATTCCTTCACGCTTATTGGTTTCATCAGATTGCTTTGCTTCTATTAGGTAGTGGTGTCTATACGGATACCACGTATCGCCGGCACGTTCTCTAATACCCCGGAGGAACACCAAACAAATGAAACGGCATGTTCCGTCCTTCGTCCTCCTTACTACATCTCCTCTATATCCACAACCGTACAGCTCTATCTCTCTTCACTACGTTCAGACGAGTCGTTCAATACTATTTGTGCAATATAGGGGCGAGAAACCACACCTACACATGTACATACACAGAGACAGATGCACGTGTATGTACATGTATTGCATAGCCACGCGTGCAATAGGATGCAGTGTTGCAGTGTACCAGATACGCGAATTGCTCAATACATGCTCTTATTGCTGATAAGATTAATAATCCATAGTTCGGAAGCTGAGCAACGTCAGATTTAAACGGTGTTGTGGATCACTTAATTTCATCCTCCGAATATTTATACATCCGTAAAGTAAAGCGATCAGGTGAACGTCATGCCATCGGAACGTAAGGAATAAAGATAGATGATAAAGTGGATAGAGAGATCCGAAGAGGGGAACGGGTTTTGCCACGGGCCAATGCTAACAAACCTTGAAACGCAATAAAAGCTGCAATCCCACCGCGGGGTACTGTACGTGTATACGCGACGAGTGTGTATTTTCTTTACCGCTGGGGCCGCTCACCATTGACTTGGCTCCGTCTATCGTGAAATAAGTATCGTAGAAGAGCGCTACCTAAGAAAGTGGTGAGAGGTAAGAATAAGCAGCGAAAGCACAGGCTCTTGCACAGGCTAGTATACAATAGCAACGCGAAGAGTGTAACCACACACATAACGTACACACATATACATAAACATACTCTTATGTGTAACGTGCCCTTCGGCACATTGGAGATATTTGCTCTTATCGATCACCGTTCAATCGATCGCGAATAACGTTATAAGAAAGGAGTTGACGAAGGAGCGATGGTAGCAAAATCGCTCATTAGTATTTATAGTCCGCTCTTACTTTAAGATGGTCTTAAGTAGTGTCTTAAGATGCCAATATAATCCTTTGATTGCCTTAACCCTTAACTGCCATTGCGAGTCCATTGAACTTGTATGAAATTTTTCAACGTCTATCAAAGTGTCTATTAACATGTTTTAAAAATGTTTGAAAAATTGCTCTTTCCACAACGCCAGTTAAAGGTTAAGGCAGTACTTGAGATAGTCTCAAATATAAGACTCGGCTAAGAACACCGGCCATTGTTGCGTGTTGCGGTCATTTACTGGATGGAATATTGTCGGTCGCTCGCGCGGAAATGCTTGCTTTTTCGTCATCTACGCAAAGCCTATCGCGCAAAAAGCGAGTAGACGTGCAATTACGATGTTATCTTTAACGACGACAATGATAATAATCGCGAAAGAATAGCGCGAGCTAAGCGCGTCGTTAGTGCGCGCGAATCACGCGTGCCGTGGCCGCGTCCAGCTTGGCCCGCGGCGCGTATGCATTCCTGCATGTCGCCCGTCGGGAATGATGAAACGCGTGCGGCAAGTACCGCTCCTATTTTCCTTCCCCTGTTTTCGCACCGGCCGTTTTTGTCACGTCTATGGCTGCTCTTTAACCATCGCGCTTCGTACCGCAGCGCCGGACTGCCAATTCGTCCTGTCGACGTGGCGGAGCGATTGCACGTTCCACCATCCCACGTTTCATCAACGCTATGCGAGCAACACATTTCATAAATTTCCTGTCGTTTTCTCGAATGATTTTTTGACTGTTCGTTTGGTTGACAATTCCTTCGTGTGTTGTTTCTTATTATCAGATTTTATTATCTTTATGAATAAATCTAATTGTGACATTTTTCATCAATATTTGTATTATACGTTGCGGCAAAATTGGAAATTCAGAGAAATCGAAAACGAAAAATAAGGGAAAATAAGGGAAGTCGAGGAGTTTTCTGGAAAATTAAAATTTTTAGCTTTTTAAAAAAGTTTGATATACGTACATCACGCATCTACGCAGTTTTGGAATACTATCAATTTAATAATTAAATGCAAACAGTGTCAACACCATTAATAGTAATTTACGTTGCTATGTTAAATTGCTCTCTCGATAAAATATTTAACCTGGTTTCTAAACCAGGACGAAAATACTAAAAATTTCAAAAGGTTATTGAAAATCAGGAGTAAACATGTTGTCTGAAAATCAGGGAAAAGTTATAGAATTTTAAGATGAGGAATTTGTGGCAACCCTGTTATAATTTTATACTTGTTTTCTTCATAAATTCGAAAATCATGCGAACACAATGCGCATTCCTTTTTTAAAAACGAAACGGCATCTTATTATCGTTAAAATTATTTTATTAATTACGTGTCTTTATAAAAGGCTAAAGCAAAGACAAAGAAAAAAGTTTATTTTAATCGTGTCATTAAAGTGAATAATTATCATTAATTTTTTAGAAGAGTATGACGCTTTTGCAATTCTTTCTTATTATAACTTTCTCGTTATAACATTCTCAAAATCGACGACAAAAACTTACTGTTTTCCATAAGTAACGTTTCATAATCACGTCTACGTGATACTCATTATCACTCTGATCATGAACGTAGTTCAAGTAAAGGACATAACAAACTATAGGAGGAACTTTAACACCTCCGTGAAGTCACGTCTTGTTCAGAATCCAGGAATACGATATCGCACGTTTCCGCTTGTTGGCAGAAACCGCGAGCAGAATACTTAGGCGATAGGATAACGTCTGGTTAACGGTATAAAAATGTACATGTGTGCATCTACATTTTCATCGTTCGCAACGGTGATGTTACTCGAACGTACGATATAAATTTACATGTGATATACCTTCGCTAATTTCGTCTTTACAATATATGTTTTACGATACTAGTACCGAAGACATTACACACTAGTATTTATACGCTTCCAAGAAGAGGGGAAGACGAGGAAGCTATTTTCAGAAGCGGTTACGAGCATACCGTGTCCCGTTCCTTACGCGATGAACGTCAGCGATGACTCTACGAACATAGGTACACGTTGAACACGTGAACCTAAGTGCGCCACGGTATTGTCCTTTCCACGGCCCTTCGCCGGTCTTGTTATCGTGTAGCCACGGTTGTAATAAAGCGCGCGTTATTACCATATAATTATGAGTACAGTTGGGTCTACAAGAAGGCGAGGGACGTCGAGGGTCTCCTTGAAGGATATCCGTGTTACGTAACGAGATAAATATTTTCTTATAACGGGGATACATTACACGCGCGCAATACTTTGGAGGGGGCGAGGATCCTTACCGCGTCGGATCTTCCGCATAACGCTCGCGTCGCCGTTACTGCTCGACGATCGTCTTATCCTCGCGCCACGATCGTAAGTTTCCGTCGGCATGGTTTCCCGCTACGGTGACCGTAAAGGACGTCGACACGCAAGAGGAATCCCGGTGCCAAAGGTGGACGGTGGGGTCGCGGAAAAATATCGAAATCTATATCGTTAATCAAGCAAAAATTTCCGCGGTTACGCTAGCACGAACGATGAGAGCGGCTTTGGGCGAGAGCCAATCTGCCATTGAGGCGCATACCAGCGGATCTAGGAACGAGCCTTGGTTAGCGCAGCACTCCCCAGGAACAGACGACAGGCTAGAAATTCTCGTATTTTTCTGCAGCAAATCCCGGAAGTTCTTTCCCGATCCAAGTTTTTTTTTTTGCCCGTATACATTTGATGTCTATCTTCTCAGCGAAATCGGAGAGGGAAGGTTGTAAATTATCGCAATTTTTATCTTTTTTAAAATTCTCGGTATTTTATAATTATCTTCGTAATTCCTTTGATCTGATCCCATAATTCTATCGTGCCAGAGATGCCCTTTGCGCAGAGTGACCGTAGCGAGGACCGTGGAGGGTAACCCTTGTGTACGGTCGCGGAGTGGCGTGGGTAATACCGATCGCGATTTTCCGCCTTCGATTAGACGGCTTTCTCGTGTCCACGAGGGTGAGAGAGCGTTCCCCCGCAACCATCTCCTCTAAATGCATCATCTATCCGGAGATGCCCGATGGAAGGGGAACGAGAAGATCTGGCGGGCCCTTCGGGAAGAAAGTGAAATACGTTACGATCTGTCTTGGGTCGGCTCTTCCATAGACGATACGTCGTGACTGCTCTCGATAATGGGAATCCTCACGGTGGGTAGAATATAATACTCGACGGACCGTGGGGCCAACAGGAGGAACGGGAAGGTAACGGGAGCGAAGGGAGATGAGACTGAGCTTTCCTACGAGTCCCGTTATTTCGTAGAGGTTCTTATTTACTTTACGTTCCTCCGCTTCGTTCAATTTCCTTCTTGTGGATGCCGTATATTTTCGGACACGGGGCTCGATACCGACCTATCCACTTCGGCTCTGTGACGAACCGTTGTGCACATCGTTTGAAGACACTTGCGGATAGTACTTGGATTCATGTAAGCATATATGATGTATAGTCGTTTTCAACAGATACATACGATTCATACGATAATTGAATGAGAAAAACTGATTTATATCGATAACGCTGAAAGAGATCAGCTCGATAAAAAATTTGTGAACGCAAACGCTTTTTTTAATATAATTTTTATTTCAGATTATTTCTCCTATTGTAATATGTAATTATTAGATACATAATAATATATCTATCCATTTTACAGAATATATCGTTGCGTCAAAATGTTCTTAAAAAATTTTTAACTACTCTGTCACTCGAAACTTTTCTCTCTGCTAGTTTTTAGAACATAAAATATTTACATTACGCGATTAATACTAGCTATTTTCCTTACGTGAAAAGTCGTTGTCAAAAGCAGGCACGAAGAAAATTGATCGCCGTCGTACGTTTGAAGTTTAAAGTGTATGCCAAAGTGTAACGTGTCAAGATTAATAATATATGATTGAATTTTAAGGATGCGAGTAAGACGTTCGCAGATGTCGATAGTAGAGTCAAGTAGAGTCAAGTAGTTTCCGTAGTCGATATTAAGGGTTTATGCCGTTGCATCGAAAACTAGTTTAGGAAGTAAAGTGGATCTATGTACGCAGCTGCGTGTGAATACGAGAATATGTGCGTATACATGGCAATTATCTTAAGAGAATTAACGTACATTGGAGAACTATGCCCTGCGGGCTAGCTTAGGCACAGGTTAGTTAGCTAGGTATATTCGTACAACGTGCACTGTCGGTATCAGCTGCAGCGTCCATCCCTTGTCAGAAATTCTCAAATAACGGAGCAAAATAATTTTGCCATTTCAAAATAACCTCTGCGACCTGGATAGGGAGAACGCCGGAATCTGATGAGTCGGCTTGGGCTCGACTTGGCAAGAACCTCGCTTCGCGTTGATTTGGAGTGCCCATAAACCACCGCCGTAGCTCCAGAAACGTACATGGTAACTTCCGCCGATCCGCGAATACCGTGAATTTGCAAGGCTCGCCAGCTGTGCGCCCGTTACTAGTCGAATGTACGATCCTCTACCTCCGTTGCTTCCGTCGCTTTCAGCTCAGATATCATACGCGGTCGAATGCCGAATATTCAGATGAGGACTCCAGTCTCTTTGTACCCACTCGGTCTCTTAGTATGCCAATAATCGTAACAAGGAATGGCATGACACACAAGACAATGCCACGACATACAAATATTATGACGTCGTGTTCAGCGAGATTTCTGCTGTGTGAATTCTATCGAAATGAAATCGTGACTCAGTGAAACTACAAAGAAGTTTATTAATATGATGTTTTTTTATTTTATAAAGTAATATAAAAATACATACGTGTGTGTGTGTGTAAAAAAAAATATTCTTTTTTTTCGAGATACGAATATTTGCGTTCCGTTCCATTATTGCTGAATATATGACAATAAAAGTGAACTTGTATATTGTTTATATTGTATATTCTTGGATATTTACAGGACGGATTTGCGTCTAAGAATGTTAAAGTTTATCTTCTTTATCTTATATCAGCGCGGACATAAATATCAGTTTACCACGAAATATCTGTTTTTAACATAGTCTGCAATGTGATAAATTGTGATGAATGCACTTTTTATCAGTAGCTTGTTCGATAAACATGTATTCTCGCTAACACAACAAGTATAGAGTCTCTATTACAGACAAGTTTGAAACATTGTATCAGCGGCATGAATCACATTATTTCGTTATGAAACACAACAGATGGTGTTTCGGGTCAACTTCCACTGGCTGATCGATGCGGTCCGAACAATATTGCGCAACCGAAGGAGACCCCAGACAGTAAACGAGAAAGGCGAACTGAGGTAAAGTTTAAACGTTGGCGCGAGAGCAAGTGAGAGAAAACGGTACATCCGTAGCGACCGGTAATCTACTTTGAGTCTGAAATATAGAACATAAATTCCAACCAGTATCAAAGGCCGAGGCGCGAAAATTTAATGCTCCGATAAATTAGCATACTAACGAGAGGCACAGAGGGCGATGTGCATCCACCCCGTCTCCCTCTTTCAGCTTAGCCTAGCTCAGGTCGGACAGGCAGCTTTTCCTGCGATGGTAATCGAGCAAAATATTGTGGCAACGGCCGCGGGCGTTCTCGCCGAGGTTCTTGACTCCCTAGACTCCGACTAAGTCCGTCGCAGTGGTATCTTGGGAGATTACCGAGTCCCCTCTTGCGTCGCGCTCACCTCTCTTTACTTATCCCTCCGTCCGGCCCTTACCTTTTTCATTCTTTCTATCTTGCGAGATGGGTTAAGCCGCGGAAACCTTGGCGCTTTCGTTACCAGAGGAAGGAAGGGGGAGAAGAGGGGTGAAATACGAAAAAGGACCGCAAAAGTAGACGACCGACAGAGAGAAACGAGCCAAAGTGCGCACCCCTGCAAGAGCCGAAGGAGATCGGGAGTTTTCGGGAAGCAAAGGAGTTAATGTAGGAAAGGGAAGGAGTTTGAGCGAGAAAGATGGAGAGAGAGGGTCAGAGCTGGCTATTCCGTGTCACCAAACTAGCTACCACGATCCAAGTGTGGCCAAAAGTTGGGAGAAACTTCCTAATGTATGTGGGAGAGCCGATCGGTTGTTGGCTTGCATTCATTCTACAACCGGATGGTTTAAGTCGTGACGTGCCAATTTCCCCGCTGCGGCTTACATTTCGAAATCTTGTCAATGAATCTTATCGCCTCCGCATTTTTCGCTCGCACTTCGGCCGAGCATCGATTTCTGTGTTAAATCGGAACGAGAGCATGTCCTATTAGCGTCTCATTTCGTTCTCCGCATGGACAACCGGACGTGCGTGTCCCTACAAAATTGTGTTGGTTCGCACGCTATCGAGGAGCGGGAAAAGCGGGATCGTAAAACGGATAACGCGTGAGGTAATATAGTTGCGAGATATGTATCGTGTAGATTCCTTCCTTAACATTATCAACCGTATTAGATCTAAGAATGGTCTAGGCCGGCACTCAATCTTTCTCTCACTGATTACGTGATAATATGTACAGAAGATCCGTTAATGCACCACGGTTTGGCTTGTTCCTCTCAACGCACGTATATCGCGGAATGTAGAATCATATGGTAACGTAAGAGTATGTACGAGTCAGCCAACAACAAATGATTACTTCCCACAGAATCGAAATTACGCACGGCTTATTAGATATTGTGAGTTAAGCAAGCAACTCGATTGATTTTTTTCATCCCATACTCTCTCTTTTTCTTCTCATTTGTAATATTAATGATCGGTAAATAAAACGTCTAGTGTAATCTTAAATTGGTTGAGAAATGAATATTACAGAGTTTTACTTGCTGTCTTGTTATAATGTTATCGTGCAAAATGTAATTTCGGTGAAAATAGAAAGTATGGGCAGGGGAAGACCGATGGCGTAGAATCTTTTCTTCCGGTGATCTACCACTATTCTACCTGTTATCGAACAATTCTTTTCTCTTGCTGAGTAATCCGACTAAGAGAAAGAAAGATTCCCTATTGAGGCAGAGAAAAATTTCAGATTTTATATTTCTTTTTTATTTCATCTATCCTGTAAGATTTCTTCGATATAATTGAGATAAAGTCTATTAAAATTAT
Organism: Trachymyrmex cornetzi; assembly: GCF_001594075.2. NCBI lineage: Eukaryota > Metazoa > Arthropoda > Insecta > Hymenoptera > Formicidae > Trachymyrmex > Trachymyrmex cornetzi. Next base: position 324,194 of record NW_017299871.1, on the reverse strand, counting down.
AATATTCTCATTTTCATGCTCGAAGGAAAATTTTATTTACCTATATTTTATATATATATATATATATAAAACATAATGTATTGTGTGAAATGTTAATTATATTGTTAAATATCAACAATAAAAGCTGTAACTATCTGCTATAACTACGCTTTATTCGTTTCTTTATTAAGTTTTCTATTTCAATTATTTTTCGTCGCAATTATTTTCTCCGCTGTTATTGTAATTACTTTGTTACATACAATAACATATTATATCATATTCAATCAACTTAAAATCTTGTATGGCCACGATAAATTATTAACTTACAAAATAATTTGTAATATAAATATTCTTAAATTTTTTTTTATAATACTTTATATTATTGAAATTTATAAATTGTTTTATACATATAAGATATTCAAGAATTGTAAGCGAAAGAATTTTAGATTTTAAACTTACAAAATCTATAAACTTTTCTAGATATTAAATATTAGTATACAGATGCGATTTGCTTGACGAAGGAACACCCTTCAAAAGATGTGCAGTTGAAAATGTACACGAAATATTTTGCAAGTAATGCTGCAAATAGCCTTGGCTGGTAGAATTAAATGAACCGAGGTGACAGAGGGAGAAAGATAAACAAGCCGGAGAGACACGGGAAAGAGTCTGTTTGTCGATGTCAAAAATCAACACAAATTGAAATCAGCGACGGTCCTGCTTCTGTGTCGACTGCAGAAAATAGACCTTTTACTTTTTGATATTTGCGAGTTTGCTGCTGCTGTATTTTCCAAATTGGAATAAATTCGCGTTTGACAAAATCATCCGCAGCATCGCTCTAATCGTGTAATCAGCGCTTTATCAAAAATATTTCGGCAAGTATATTTCTGCTTTTTGCTCTGCAAAATGTAGAAAAGGGAGAAAACTAAAAATAATTAGATTTTTATAAATAATTTATCTGATTATATCAGAGTGTTCGTTTAAAATTTATTACGTAGAGAAACGTAAACAAAAAAAAATATAAATAGCGAATCATATACCGAATGAGTATAAGACAATTACTTACTGATGTAATTGTACTCTCTAAATTTCTTGGAGTGAAATCTCACTTCAAAAGAGTTAAAATATTGCCACTATTGAAAAAGAGTGAAAAATTTCCACTCTTTAATAAGAGCGAAATGAGATTTCACACTTTTGGAATGAGATTCAGTCCAAAAAAGGAATGAGATTACTTTCCTTTGGAGTGAATTTCATTCTATAAAAGAAAAAGAGTGAAAATCTACTACTCTTATTCAAGAGTGCAAGTTTTTCACTCTTTTTCAGTAGTGACGTATTTTAACTCTTGGAGTCAGATTTCACTCCAAGAAATTTAGAAAGTAACACAACGGTATGCCAGCATGCCAATTATAACACGGCTAGAATGGTATCTCGGGAATAGAAGAGAGTTATTGGATTAGGGAAAGGGGATAGCTTGCTTCGTCATCACGAGGCAATTCCCAAAATCCCGGGTCCCTTGTCGACCTCGAACTCCCGGTTTCCTCTCTAGCGAACAGAGTCAATTAGAGACTCGACCGGAGATTTTCAATCTCCAGTCAAGGTTAACGTCGCGATGTAAGTGGAATGTATAAAACAAGTGGAAGGGTCTGGAACGTTGTAACAAAAACACTGGATTGTAAATCAAACCCCTTTCCGACAGAGGCGTTCGTCTCTAATGCGCATTCCTAATGGCTCATCTGCGTTTCTTCCGTTATGTGTGGGCACGCTTCGAGGATCTAAATAAATTACCATTACGCTACTTCGTGTAGTTTCCGACTGAAGACTTTGCGCGGTACACGTGGAATTAATCGCTTAGTGCGGAGGAGAAATTTTGCGTCAATAATTCAAGGATAACATATGGCCTTAGTATTTGTCTAATATACCAGCTGACCAATAACTTCCAATAAGCACTCCTTCATACAAGATATATTACACATCATTGTAATTTATACGTTATAGAATATCTTCTTCCATGATCTCGCAGAATCTCTCCGCGTTGCGTCGTTTAAATAAACATTCGAACTAAGATATATTTGTAATCGTATAAAGAGTTTATGCAATCTTTAATTTTTTACTGCCCGCCATTTCATAAGTCACATTATAAATCTCATAAAATAATATGATATGCTAATCAGACGAACGGGACGAAATGGAAATAAATTTGCATTAATAACAAGTCGTGCATTACCATCGACATTTTGTCGGGACGTTCGGCGTAAGAATTTAAATGATATCCGCATAGCCAATCAATTAATACAATGCAGTTTCGATAATTCACTCCTTATCGCGCGCAATCTCGCGACACGTGTGATTACGGGAGCTATTAATTTCTTACTAATCTCCCTGAGCGCGCGAAGTGTATCGAATATAATTTTCCCAGTGAAGCCCATGTCGCATAAGAAGCGAACTAAATTGTACGGGTCTGCACCCGACGACCAATTACCCTTATCGAATCCCGAGAGTGGGAAGAGCTGCGCTTACATTCTTTTGCTCGTCGAGTTTATCGACCTCGTGCATAGATACGGCCAGCAGAATCATAACGGATGCCGACTTATCCGCAAAAGATTATTATTCCGCAGATAGGAAGAATTGCGCGTGCTACCGTTACCGTTTCGCGCGACGATAATCACTCTTGTATTTCCATCGAGAGAACTTTATGGCGCACGAGCGCGCTGTCGTGAGTAATTAAAGAGAAACAAACGGCAGAGCAGCTTCGAAATAGTAGGATCTATCGATAGAAGATGCTCCATCCCGGTCCTGGCGCGACTTCGAGATTGGGTAAGCTCCTATCCTTCGATTTCTAATCTGGTCGGCGTAATGTCGCCTGTAATTAATACAAGTTGTAATCCCGCGGCGGTATTCCGGTTTTGCGCCGGATAAGATATTAGTTGTGCGGTAGTTGCGCTACTCGCAACGGCTTGCACGTAGATAGGGATCGGCATTAGATAGGCTGGCTAGTCTTCTCGGTATCTGCCTTACCACTCCCGCTCCCTATCCTCTCCATTTCCTGTTACAGTTAATGGAAATTCAGAAGCGTATGTTTCCTAATCTGTGCAATTTTGCTGTTCAAATAGGCTCCTTCGTGGCGTGTTGCAAACCTGGCCAATAGCATACTCGCGATCCCGCACGTAGAAAGACGGATATTCATTGTAAGAAAATTCTCTGGGACGAGTATTTCTACTCATTGTTCGATCACTCTGTCTAAATTAACGAAAAACATTCATTCGATTGTTCGATACCAATACAAAAAGGTACGACCGAACGATGTACATGGAATGCGGAATATCAATGATCATTCTTTGATATAGTTCGGTGTATACATCTTGATGCTCGCGTGCACACGTGTGCGTAGCCTCGTGGTTGACGGAATTAGGAAGTAAAGCTTACACGTGGTCGATGATACCGTAAGGAATGCATTTCCGGTTTACGCTTCTCAGTCATTTCCCGACTAAGAAAATTTAAGCGCAAAAACTCTTGTGTAAAAAACAAGCGTATTCCTCGGTCGACATTGAAGCTTGACGAGCATAAATATGGATTACGTTCAATTAAGAGTGCTTTCGAGTTGCACTTCACAGTGGTGAGATTTTACTTCCTTTCTTAATTAGCTATCTCACGATAGCGGATGCCATAAACAATGCACTTTTAACGAGAGATTCGCGAAGACTCGTAGATTATAGGGATTAATAAAATTGCTAATAAAATTGCATGATTCTTTGAATCGGCTATGATGATTGATCATCAGATTCTATCGATATATCAGAGTCGGAACTTGCCATTCCGGATAATGAATCGCCTGATTACCGGATATCTTCTCTTCGAAGTAATACGACTTCCATCAGTGATCGCTTCCCACGCATCTTCATTCAATATTAAGAAAAATTTTTCTCAGCAAAGAGGAAATTGTCATATATTTACATGCTTGTATAAATGAAAACTTAATAATACGACGTTTTAATGCTCGGCTTAATTAAAATAGTTATATACTCTTATAATTAGAATAGTTGGCATACACATTTTCACAAAATACAATATAAAGCAACTGTTTTGGAGAGAACATAATCTAAATTATATCTCAACTACGTAAATTGGTGTGCAGACGGTCCAATCTCCGGTGGCTTAATAGTTCCACAAAGTGCCTTTATTGATTGCACAACAATACGCGTGTTTCGTAATTGCCCTAAGGATAGACGGCTATCTGATATTTAACCGAAAATTGAAACAACGGTCGTTATTGTCCTCTCGACAAAACGCACTCGAAGGCAATCGCAGTCCGATTGGGCCATCTATCTAATACATGGCGGGATTCGCTTCACATCCATAGTTTTTCAACAGCCTTCCCCTCGTTCTGACTTTTTATCTGCGCGCCACATCGGTGGTCTACCTTGAATCGTGATCGGCGACGTTGTTCCTTGACGGTTAGTGGCATGAAACGCGCATTGAGCAAGATAACGTTTTACAGGGGATAGAACGGAGGAGGAAAGAGATGAAAAAAAAAGCATCAGCGGCAAAATAGCGTCGCCGCTGTTATGGCCGCGGCACGAACTGTCATCGCGTTTCCGCGTGTTTCTTACTAACCGCGTTCCACGACTCCTTTTATCCACGGTGACGACGCGGGTCGCGTCGTCGTGTACGGATCGCCGCGGGGTCTTTCTTCTTCAACACGGGCGATCAGACGCGACCGTTCCGCCGCCTCCTCTCTTTCACTTCTACGTCTACGATGAGCAACGGTCGCGGTAACAGTCGCAGAAATATCGCTGGAAGCGTGTCCCATTGATCTATGACCATGGGCGTGCGTCGCGTCGTCTCGACCACCATGGGCTCTTCGTGAGGGGTACACGTGTGTGCGACCAAGTGTGTCGCTCGTGTAGTTGCAGGTGCATGTAGGAAGAAAACCCAGGTCGCTTCCTACCGAGGCTAAGCGCACGGCCTAGCCACGCAGGCCACGAGAGATGCGTCTACCATGGTCTATTACGACATTACTCGCGCTCGGCGTTCCTCGTAGTGCGATTATGCTCGCGATGCGAGGCAAGACCCACTTCTGTAACGCGCGGTCGCGCAATTCCGAGGTGTATTTTAATTTGTTACTTCGCAGCGTGAGCGCGTCTTTATTCCCTTCCGGCGAATTTACGGTTGGCGCTGCGCGTGGTAAATGAACGCTTTACGTTTAATGCAATTAGCGTGCATGGCGCGTAAATGACCACGTAGAAAACTGGTTGATGAATGTGATAGAATGACGGCACTAAGTTTTCAAATTTCGCAACTTATAAGTTTGCGACATTCCTCGGAATTAAGACAAAATTTCAGATATCAGAAAGAATAAAAACGAAATAAATTTTTAAAGCAAGAAGTCTTTATAAGTTTTACAAACTCTAAAATATACTGTTAATAACATTTTTTTTTATGATATATTAAACTTTTTGCTATCTCTCATCGTTTTAGTTTATAAAAAAACATTGTGAATGTTATGAAATAATCGAAAAATGGTTAGCCAAAATAAATTTTTAATTTGAAAATTAGTTCCTTCTTTAATTTCATATCTAATACAAGATGTACATGAAAAAGAATTTCGACACTTCAGCCAATAAACAATTTATATATATATATATAAATATATATATATATAAATCCATATCAAAACGGTATCAAATTAGAACGTCAAACTTTTTATTGCTTTTAAAGCAGATATATATTTTGTAGTTAAGAGCTGTTACTACAAGCTTTATCTGCATCGGGAAAAATTTGTTGCAGAAAATCATAGTCGTTATAGCCCCATCTTTCGCGGATTACATGGAAGTTGTAAAAGTTCCCATAATACAGATTAAATCGAGAAAACTTTGAAAAAGATTTATTATGTATCCACACAGAGCAGAGTAATATGCTGCAATAGATAACGAAGGGACTTGGAGTCTTTTCTTTACATAACAGCATGCAGCGCGATAGGATGGAACCGATAGAATTCTGATGCAATCCAAGGTAGCTCTGGTCTGGTCTTCTTACGTTACTCCGCAAATAATCTCGTTGAAAGACTGGCTCGCAGGCTAGGCGTCCGTTTACCATCGCCGTAAGTATCCAGGCCTAACCGATTATTATCACCCGCTTGTATTTCTCATGCATACGGTACATCTCCGAGGTTTCAAAGCCGGAAGGTAATCTCCTGCGTTGGAGGAAAGTGCCCGAGCTCTTTCGGCTACGCATCGCGACGATGCGATCTTCCTCTCGCTCGATCTCTGCTCTCGTTAACTGTTATAACTCGACGACAACATGTCGGCGCGCTAGACCTTACCCGCCTTCGCGTTACTTTCTTTCCATCTTGACGGTGTAATCCGTTCGTTGGCGTCTCGCGGATCGTCCGATCGATTTAGTGCCACCTTCAGATATCCGTAGCGGTTTCACGGCCGGCCACGGAGTCCTCCTCCTCTGACAGCAACGAGCCATCCTGAACGCAGACCCAACGCAGCCTGAATATAGGATAGATATCGACGGCGTCCAGAATAGCGGTACCCGATGCACGGCTGGTACCGCCACTCGTTCGTATAACCGTTCGTAGGCGGACAGGTCGAAACGATAAGACAACGAGGTATCGGTTTAAAGGAGAGCGAGGTTGGTTCAGGTGGCGAATGAAGGGTATCGTTGCATCAATATTAAAAGAAGAAACAATACTATCGACTGTAAGCCGATAACCGCATTATCCGTGCGTTCGCTTACGTTCGCTTCTACTAGGGAATTCGCAGAGCTCAATTGATGCGACGAATACTAATTTGAAAGATAAACTTGGTATCCTCGTGGAACTCGTAGCATCCTTTTCCTCCCTTTCTCGGATGTCGAATAAAATTGAATAAAATATATATCGCTATTGTTAGACAGAATATTCGATATTTGTATATGAAATGTTTATATATATATATATATATATATATATATATATGGAAGTAATATGTCTTCAAATACGACGCTGGTTGAGTTTCACAATCGGCATCGCCCCATAACGGGAATTGTTATGATCTTTGTTCAAATCTTCTCCTGCCACAACGATGATATACAGCGCGTAGTGACCATCGATGGGCTTGTTATCCGTTGGATTTCCTCGTGTATACATATCGAAAGCGGCAACTTCGAAAGGTCTAAAGTCGTCTAAATTTACGAGAAGGAAAACACAGAAATTTTCATCGTCGTTTTCGTCAGTATCGGGGCGTATTCTCATATTGTAACAAGCAATACAGAACGGTACTTGTCGAGAATAGATTGTATGCTGTCTTAACTCTGTCGATGGTAGTCTTCAAATCTCTCATATCGAAGAATTTTATTCGAAAAAGAGTAAGTATTTAAAAAAAAACGTACGCTATTAATGTCACAAAACGCTGTAGCAATTACTTTAATATAATTTTATTCTGTGTTTTCTTGTGTGTACGATATATAAAATAATAATTCCGTTTCATTCAATTTCCGATCGTCAGAATAATGTTGTAGCAATTTTCTGATTTCGAATATCTTGAAAACACGCAAGATTCGTAAATTCCACTTTAATCACGATTAAACACGATTAACTAACTTAATTCTCAGTTATAATTAAGTTCGTACTTTCAATGAGGAAGATACCTTGTAATACGTAGAAGATGAGTAATCATCTCTAAAGGATCATGATAGAATTATACTAGGCGTTTTACCACGTACACAAGTATTATATACCATGCAAAAGATCATCGAGCTGTTTTACGTGGCAAGGGGTCGGAGGCCAATAATTTCGCCCGCACGTTGTACTATGTATTATCGCGTTGGTATCGTACGCTCTGTGATAAACGCGAATGGTGAATTCAGTCGTTACCAAGAAGAGGTCCGCGTTGCACTCATAGGTGTACCATCCGTCGCTCTCTTCACGCCTCCCTCTTTACCTCCCTCCGCGAAAGCGCCCTTTCTATCTTCCCCAGTCCCTATTCTCGGTGGAACACCGCATCGTTGGCCGGCTACCACACAAGATGAATCATTGGAAATGCAACGCGCCGTAAGATCTCTGGGATGTGCCTGTGGTAGATAACTAGGTACGCGATCGTTGTTGGCCGCAGTGGTGGTGGCGACACGGCGACCACGACGACGACAACGATGACGACGACGAAGACTACGTTCAGCGTACAAGATGTGCTGGCGGCACACGCACGTATCACCGACCAAGCCAGATATAACCATCCAGGCCCGTAGCCACGTACCGATCTAACGAGAGCGATTGTTCAGCGCGCATCGAGAACGATTTTCAGGTGCCCCCGAGTCTGAGGAGAACCCGCAGAGTTAATGGTACGGATGAAGGTTACATTTACAAGCGACCGACGCGATACAGCCGCGGTCGCTGGGCAGCCCTACACGCTTATATATCTAATATATCGGCCACTCTGCTGTGAAGATGGCAGGGCCAGTTAAGGATCGTCAGGTATCCGTGTGGGCTGAGCGGAAATTACGGTTTGGTACGTCGAGGAAAATCGCGCGGTAAACCGCGAATCATCCGCGTCCGGCGATTCTGTGCTGAAGAGAAGAAGCAGTTCGACGATCGAACATTTGTTACCGTCCACGTGTCAATCACTGTTTACAGCGCGTTATTTACGCAATCGCGCGCGGTGTATTATGTTCAGAGGTAGCTGGCGGTATCAACGGGGGTAGTAATTACTGCACGGAAGCGAAAATAATCTTTGCGGCGCACTCCGCCAACAAATTGCTGGATAAAGTTCTGTCTAACTCATTCGCGGCGCCGCGCGCGCGAGAAATAACAGCGGTAAATGTTATTATGAAGTGTGTCGTTGTACCAAAGATCACACGGAAGACGCCGACGACGAGGATTATTAGCTTACATAGGAGCGTATTATCGTGCTCGAAGAAGAGTTGGAGCATGAGGTTGTGTTCTCGGTGTAACAGAGACTGCGCAGTCGAGACGCAGAGGTGCGAAGGGAAGAGGATAGCAAAGAGGGGCTGCAAAGAGGGCTGTAATGGCGAGTTGGTTCGAGGATAGAAAAGGAGCCATGGAAGAACAGAAGGACCGCGATAGTGCAAGAGATAGAATACGCGAAAGAGAGAAAAGAGAAAAGGGGGGAGGGGAGAGAAAAAGGAGAAAGATGTCTGTCGGAGAAACAGAAACAAGCGGATAGAATCGGAAGGGTGGCTAGGGCGAAAGAAGACGAAGACTGGTTTATAGCGGGGATTTAGATGCGAACGAACGTTTCGAGGCATTGTTCGATATAAGACACGACTTCATTAAGCATTCAAGTAATGTTCAAACGTTGTACATTGAATTGTACTTGCGTTCCCTTGGCGACCGCGTCTCCCTCCCTATTCCTCCGTCACCATCCCAGACGATTCTCCGGCATTCGGGAGCGTCGTCCACTTTGTGTCTCTCCCGCCTAAGACCTATCTACCGTGTGTTGTGGCGGCACGGCATACAATGAGAATAACGTCCCCGGGGAACTCGTGATACCGCAATATCGAATAATGTATAACTATTGCGGGAGGGCAGGGGTAAGAGGATCAGTAAGAGGAATAGATGGGAGCCAAGTGAGACGGTGGCAGGGAAGGGTACGAGCATTTCGTAGTGCGGTGAGGCATAGTGTCGGAGGACTGAGATAACCCGATATATCTAGATGACTGCGCGCGCACGGAATACATCACCATATAAGTAAAACCTCCATGGCCTCCGGGATCACCGCAGCGAGAGCTCGTGGCGTTGGTTGCGCGGTGCTTGATTCACGACAGGCGAAAAGGTCGCCGTTTTATCTCGTTGATATCGCTACTATTTTATGTCTCATAGTGATATCAGCGCGCCCGAATCACCACGAAAATCATTTCGTTTCCTTGAAACTCGCGTTTCCCCATTTTTCTACCCCTTTACGTCCTCCTCCTTCCGCCTCGCGACCGAGCAGAAATGATGCCTATGATTTTATACTAACCGATTCTCGTTAAGCCTTCAACATCTCGAAAGTTTTACTGACATCACCCTGTGTTACGGCTTTTTTTACGCGCCGAGGTGGATAATTTTGTGGAGAAAACGAAGTTATTTTCAAGATAAGGATAGGAATATTCGAGTTTTCATTCAAAAGAGTTGAATCTTATAAGTACGTAAATACCTTCGAAATCGAAAGGAAATAGCATCGAATAGATATGCAAATTGAGAAAATGTCGTAACAAAAAGAAAAATCCACAGGACTTTCTCGAGTGAAATTAATCAGGTTCTTATATCGTTCACGTTCGCACGTTTTACGGTTGTACTGCGCTATTTCCACAAAAAAAAAATAAAAATAAACCCTTAAGATCATTTCTCAAAGGGCTTAGTGTCCGTTCGTCTGAATTTCCCAAGTCTGAAGATCTGGATGATTTACTTCTCCGAGATAACAAAATATCTTTGAAAAACACATCGATCTGGCTTGACATATTATCGCCAATCTTATGCATTAATTAATGACTCTGATACATAGAAAGTAATTGAAGCTAACTTAATTAAATTTAATATAAATAAGTATCGCATGGTTTACTTCCATGTTGCCGTATTAACAATTATAACAATTCAGTGTCCTTTTTGCTGTAAATTTACATACGAATACGAAAAATTTTGGAAAATAGTAAAAATAATAAAATTTAAATAAAGTAAAAATATTTAATTCAGTATGCTAAAATGTTTTTATCAGACCACGTGTTATTAATTTGCTAAAATATGAATGAAGTTATTCGTGGGAAAACGTTCTTGGAATGATGTAAGTCATATTTTGTGTCTTCCGTTTTGGTCACGTACAAGTCCCGCGAAGTAAGAGCTTTTTCGCGGCAGTATTTCATAAAAAGGTCCTATGGGTTATGAGGCACGTTTTAAGATCGCGGAAGTACGCGGTTTATGCATGTACAAAGTTGTATGGGCCCCGATGGGTTCTGCTACGACAGCATAAAATTTATACTCGGTACCTTTAGTAATGTGCGTATCTTTTACATCCGCGTATAGTTTCAGTCTCGTCGCGTGTAAGATAGGCGATCGCAATTTCGATACAGATTGTAGAATCGATACTTCGTATATCTTGTCTGTCGAGTTCTAAACGTTTAGCACTGCCTGCAGACGTTTTTATCTTACTGTAAAATAGAATACGGACAAATGTACTTTTTATTAGAAATTTTCAATCGATAAAAAATATTCTCACAATTTTTTCAGAATTTTTATTAACAAGTTCCATTATTTTATAATTAACTATATTTCATAATATTTTTATTCTTTGATATATAATATATAACAAATGCCATTAAAATAATTATTTTTCATTAATGTTACTATTTGAAACAATTTGGAGAATTTCATGATTTTTACAGCTACATATATTCGTAATTTTTTTTTCTTCTCTCTAAAATTCTCGATATGTGTGAACATATAAAAACAGCGAATTGATATATACATATGTGTATATATATATATATATATACATAGCTCGGATTTACGATAGTTTTAATTTTATGTATGCATGATTCAGTAAGTTACCGCTATAAAATCTTGCTCGAAACTCGTAAAAATGGTAGTTGATGGCACCAAATTATTTCACAACATAAAAACTTGTTTAAATAATCTGTCATTATTGTATCGATCTATTCGAAAATTTTGGACAAATAACGATGTTTCCCTATCGATGAATGACGAAGAGATAAAACATCAGCAATGAAAAAATCTACAAAGTTTACTAGGCTACGTATATAAAGAATCATACAATGTCGTGATACCAGGAAAAGCATCTATCAGCGGGTATAGAAATCGCGTAAAAGAACGCGAGAGCGGAAAAACATGGATGCATTGAATGTGAATAGCCAGGGCTTCGTCTCTCGGAGAGTGTGTCTCCGCGAATCACGCAATGTCATTGTTACAGCATCTGCACCACCGTATCGCACGCTGTATCGAGTTTAAATGCATTTTGCGTAATTGAAGGCGAGGCGCTACGGAAACGTTTCAGCGAGTGCGGTAATAATATCTGTCTCGCGAAGAATTGTGACTGCAATTTTCGAGTAGCCGCCGCATCCCCTCGTCTCCACTCCTCTACCGCACGTTCATCGTCTGTTCTGCTTCCTCTTTTCAACTATTATTGGACCTCGAGCGGCGCGGGAGAGGAAATAAAAAATATGACGCCTCCGCCGGTGTAACGCGAGTCTTAATGGCATTGTTAACATAATTCTCGTGCGGTGCGCACGAGCAGCCGCATAACTTAACGTCGAGCGACGACGACGAATTATTTCGAAGGAGATACAAAGGTACAGCCCGAATATATCACGCGATATACGGAGAACCACGGTTTAATGAATTTTTGTTCTCGACGTGTATAATTAGAGAATCCATGCAGCATCGAAATAGTATATGACTACTCGCTGAATTTTATTCAAATATATACAGATAATTTTGTAAAATAGATTAGTGCGCGCATGTATCATAATAATGTATCATGCATGATTTAAGCGCAAACCGTCTATAACAAGAATAATTTAATGTAAAGTACATCTTCAAAAATCCGTTTTAATATCTGCTGGTAAATATTAAATTTATTACTATCCGAGTGAAAAAATTAATCAGTCTGTACGTCAGAATTTTGATTATTATGAAATCTGTACGGTCGGTCAGTGGAACGTAAACTTACCGCGGGCCGACATTACGCAAATCCGACGCTTTTTACTGCTTTTACGATGATACTCATCACCCTTATTAAGACACTGACAGCCGTAATTGTTGCTATATTTTTTCCGTAATGAGTACTTTCAGTTATAATAAATCCAGTTTTTAATGGCTCTACGCGCTACCTAGCTACCGGTCTCTTGATTTAGAGGAACGCTTAATTCTATCTTGCAAACCACTCTTCAATGTACGTCCTTTTTGACGTCGCTTTCATAACAAATCCTCCAGTTTATAACGATATTACGGATCTATCCATAAAACTTGGTATGTCAGCCGAACGACGTGTTGCAGGTACGCGGAATCGTTCTCCGTTCATTAACGACGCAAGCTAATTGGGACGGCTGACGGTAGATTGGAACCTGACAGCACTGATAATCGAGTCGAACGAGTTAACGGTGCCTCCGGATATTCGAATCAAACGCGCTCTGTCTCAGTCTCTCGATCAAGAGTTGTTGATCCGAAAGCGATTACGAAAACGCTATAAACTGGTCGCGTCCACGTAACGAAGACGAGGAGCAAGGTGGATGCTGTGTGGCAAAAAAAGCTATCTTGCAGGTAAAGCGGCATGTCGAAAAGAGAGGCGGTGGCGGTACGCGGTATTCGTGTATTATTATCCACGCGCTTTTAAGGCGTCATCAGCTGGTAATAAAAAGCCTCTACGACCGGCTGACGCACAGGTTGGGCACTGACTTAACTATAATCCCATATAAGGAGATCGAGCGATTAACAGCTCGAGAGTATAGTAAGTGTGCGTATGTATATGGATTTGTGTAGATGCGTACACGAAGAGAAGCCCGTAACTGCCGATAAATTGTTCAAACGCGTAACGAGACGTACATCGCTTTCGCCAAGCAGAAATTCCAAGCGGGGGCTGTTACCAAATAAATTGGTATGTATCGGCCGTTAGCTATCGCCGAGCAATGTGTGACGTATGCTCTCTCTCGCGTACTAATCCTATTAAATCCCATTACGAATAATTTCGGATCTCGCAATAACCGGTGAAAGAGGAGACAGCAGTTCAATATTACGGACACCGAATGGTGGAAACGTGACAGTGATATATACATGTAAGCGATATTACGATTCACGTTTCGGACAATGTGTTAAAAATAACCGAGAAGGTTCAACTGAAATTACGGTGATCATTGATAGTTCCTGTTACGTATAAAATCAATACGAAATGAATATGAGAGGCAGTAGGTCAGTGGACATTGACGATTGAACACCTATGGTTGTATCGTATCTTCTTTACGTTTCCTCAATTCCAGAATATCGCGATGGAGATTATAGAGTATTGCGAAAGTTGCAACACTCGTGAGATTTACGAGAAACTTCGTTGAATCGACTAACACAAATGTGAATATGAATGCAAATAATATGCACATAATTGCATTATTTGACAAATTTATACGATTCAGCCGCGAAATTTCACAAGAGCATAAATTCACACCTCGCAATGTGTCATGGTTGTTTAGAAGCGGGAGACAAGAGACCGCTATTTATCATAGGAGTTGAAAACCCACTGCTTTCGCTTCAAGTATTAAATTTGTACACCGCTTTCATCTGCGGATTATTTTTCACTTCAGGTTGCAGAAGTATAAAATTGATAAACAGATATAATAGCATGCGATCGGGAATCACATAAATAAGTCCATACATCGAAATTTTACAAACCGATAAAACGGTAATCGTATCGAAATATCGATCCAGTAATTATAATTCCAAATCGAAGTTATTATTACCATCCTATAATAAGAATAAGCTGTATTTTATTCAAATCTGTAATTTTAAAATCACAAGATGATAATAGCTCTTAGTGTTGAACTAAACGAATGTATGTATAGATGAAAATCTCGGTACGATAGCATGTAGTTAAATTTATCTTAGACGTATTATGCAAAAGCTAACACGCACCTAGAATTGAGCAGCTGAAGACTAATAATTGGCTACATCTTTTATAATAAATAAAATAATACAAAAAGAGATTCTGGATAACTGAACAAAATATGGGCGCAATGATTAATAGAGCACACACTAACACAAGCGTACGTACACCAGCAAAACATCCTTTCGACAAGCATACAGCGCATATTAAATTTTTGATGGACGGTGACGTGGGTGGAGAGTAGACGTCCACGCTCGGCGCGCGGAATGTGGAACAAATACCGATTTCATCAAAAACCGATATTGAGCTCTCACTCTTTCTCTCTCTCTCTCTCCCCCTCTTCCTGTGCAAGCAGTACCACACGAATTCCAAACGTTACGACCATCGTTGCCGTTGGCCTGTTGTTCTTCCCTCACGTGGACTATGCAGACAGAAAAAAAAAACAGAGCACATCCAAAATAACAAATACTATTTTACCATGATCCGAATTCCGATGTACGTACCTAAATTTAGCTACAATTAGGTATCTTATTCATGAAACAGTTCTCTTGGTTTTTCGATCGAAAACTCTTTAGTCTCATTATGGCGTACAGTATTTCATGATATGTATATCAATTTCTTTGTATTCCAAAAATATCTTCCCTACTATAAAATTCATTAGAATGATTTTTATCAGTAGTTAAATAGCTTAGTAAAATCCGAATATGTTTTATTCTGTCCAACAGAGAAGATATAGGAGATACTCTGTATTCTACTCTGTATTTTAGGATACGCAGCTGTAATGCTTGAGGTGAGACACCTGGTGTGTTTTCTAACGTTTGTCTTGTAAACATCGGCGCTTAATCAAGATCATATCATCGTATTACCTCGCTCATAGCTATCCATCATCCCTGTGAGAGAATCACAACTCGCTGGAGTGCACTAACGCATTAATATACATCGGCAAATATACGAATGGGGATAAGCAATTGATTGGGTTACGTCACGCGTCATTGGTCACGTACTTGCAAAGGTAAATGCAATGCGTCATTTTGACAGACTCTACGGTATATCGTTTAACATCCTGGTAGATTCGCTGAATATGAAGAAACGCAGGCGACGACGCAGCGCTTCACTTTCGCGCGCGAAAGATGCACCGAACAGGTCGTTCCTTCTTGATTAACAATTTTACTTTCTGACAAAGCAAATTATTCGAGAATGAGAATGACAAATCACTGCGTCAGTGTGGCATTTCGTATGTGTGCGTGATATAAAAAAAAAACTCACGGAGTAATCAGACGCGGTCATTGTCGGATTAACGCCACGGGACAGCCACGGCAAATACCATCACGCCGACTAAAAGCGTTGTAATCTCTACGACGATAATGAAGTTCCACCAAACATTTTTCCTCTATGCAAAAACGGAGCGCAACCATCTGCCCAGAAAACTCTCGCCTCAATCGCTGGACGCAAAAACGTAGAGCGTCACAAACGATCTCCTTCGTCGAGAACCGGCGTAAGAGCCTCCACGCTCGTACGTTAAACGATTTTTCGTCGTTTTTGTGTACGCAACAAAAATGAACATCCTATCTACTCTCTCGCATACAAAGGCTTATCTGGTATACGCGATACTTCAACATAGGGAAACATGACCGGTCACTCCGAGCACTCGATCGCGCTGTTATACGCGTCGTCTACGTATCACGCTCTCATTAAGCAGACCAGCCTTTCCATTTCCACCGCGTTCTTTCGGCGAGCGCGAAAAAGAAAGGAACGATGAGTTGTATGCTTTGCACGCGAAGTCAATGAATGCTTCGTCGTCCGAAAAGCGACGTCGAATATAACGCGTCAGCGCGCGACGAGCTTCTGTCATGCCATCGTCGAAAGATAACGCGCCGTCTCCTTTTGACGACGCTCGATTAGTTTGAAAGCAGCTCGTCGGCGGCTACGACAGCACCCTGACATCGTTCGTAGACTCACCCTCGCCCGGCCGGTAGCGTCGGCGCGCCGCTGATGAAGCTATCGCCCATTGTTGTGCAGCCAGCAGAAGAGAATCCCCGCGGTAACACATGTAAACGAGCCGTGTAGACGTGGTGTAGAGCTGTGTACCGCTTCGCCACATCCACGTAAACGCACACATTTCCCGCGGTACATACGTGCGCTCCTGCTGAATATACAGAGTGTCCCTGACTAACCGCGCTTTGTGTTCACGCACAAGTATTACAGCCGCGCGAAATCGCGCCGTTGTTCTCCTTGTGAATTCAACATCACCGGTGATAAGAGTATTGTCCAATTTTATTACAAATAAAAGATACGAAGGGTACTGATGAATATCAGACGTATATAGAAAGTTCGTAATTTAGAGAAAAGTTCATCATCCACATTCCGTAATATACCAGAATAAACATTTCACGTAATTAGAAGTAGGTAATTAATATAGTAAAAGCCCCCGCATGGAATGAGATCCAAATTTCAATCCCGTGGTAATATTTTTTGTAAGCTTTTTACAATGTTTTAAAGATGCTTATTAGTATCAATATGCGTATTTTTTTGAATAGTACTAAGTAAACATTTACTTACAGTAAATAATATTTACTCAATTAAAAAATAATAGTTAAATCAAATTAATGGTTTTTGTATCAAATAAAAATATTGTTTACATTTAATAAATATTTACTTAAAACTAAACTATTCAAATAAATATTTATTAATATTTAGTACTTTTTGGCATTTTATTTGTGAATTGCGAAACATTTCTCAGTCAATTTTCACCTAATATTGATATAACAAAATCAAAGCGGTTTTTTAAATAGATTTTACGTAAGTGCGTCGATTTTATGTTGCCTCCTTATAAGAAACAATTATCTGCGTGTAATGAAGGTGAATGTAGTTAGTTAGAGACACTTTATGTACATATACATTTTACGTGGAAGACGAAGTCACGAGGAACAGAAGTAGCAGGATGGGGGCAAGGCAAACCAGATAGCGTCGAGTAGTGCCCAGAAGAGAAACTATACTGAAGGGTAGATATAGAGAATACCCAACAGTGGCGTAACATGCAATCGCGATGACAACGTCGGCGACAACCATGACTACGAGTTTATCGACTAGGAGGGTTGTGCAAACAACCACGTGACGTGTACTTGCGGTCTTTTATGCTTGGTCCATTCTTTCATACTCGCTCCGTTGACTTCCGTCGCGGTTTCGCTTCCTTCTAGCTCGCCCTTCTTTGACCAAGACTATGTAATATACGCCCACACTCTTAGACGTTTGAATAGACACATACACATCACAGACGCGCATGTACACGTGCCCAACTTCATTGGCACTTCCGATATCACCTGTATAGGTAAAGTGGCAAGACGCTGACGTCAGCTTGGGGTGCAGCGACACAACGGTAGATTATGTGGTACCGACGTAGAAGTTGTTTGCGCGGGTAAGAGGGGTCAAGTCCAGTGTCGTCCATTTTTCACAACTTTCCTCTTGCCTTGAAGGCTCTCGTATCTATCTCATTCTGTTGGTCGTTACCTTTTCGCCCGCTTGTTTGTTCACTTCCCCTATCCCTTGTTTATTCCTGTTTCTTTCTCTCCCCCTCTCTCTCCCTCTCTCTCTCTCTCTATCTTGCGGATCTATTAGTGAACAGTTGCGTTTTCCGTCCTCCCGGTGTGTATGCGGGAACTCGTGGTCTAGAGAGATGATCGATATCTCGACCATGTGACCACGACCGAAAGTGTCCACTGGCCATTATTCTTCGTGAGCTCGCTCGTTACTGTCCGTGAAAATTTTTACGTGATAAAAACAAGTTTTACCGATAGAAGCGGCGCGATGGTAAAAATGAGTCTCCGTAATCTGACGCGGCGATAATTCTTGTCGATATCACGAGAACGTGTATGATATGTACGATGTATCCATCCATGAAGTTGCACATGGTAACAACATCTACCGAACTCGCGAGTTTCGACGTGTGTTTCCACGCGGACGGTGCAACTTTTACGTAGCAATGACGCGAGAGAAACGAACTTTTCCTAGGACGATTCTCCGTCGGCAGAGCTCGCAGGCGCAACTTCATACCAAAGTTCCAACGATATTATTTTCCTGATAAAAGTTTCTCAAGGTGTCAGTGGAATCGAGGCCAATGTACAACCGGATATTACGTTTCTTAGAGGCTATATAAAACGGTACTCATTCCGGAGAATGATAGAGGAAGGTTACGCTGTTTAGGGAAATGTAGGTGTGCACGAAGCACATCTATATTTGATCCAATAGCATACCTATACTTAAAATAGTTTTAAGATAATCTCTTTATAGAAAAGAACCGAAGAAAACTTATAAAATAGGGAGAGAGGAGAGAGAGAGAGAGATAAAGAAAGAGAGAGAGAGAGAGAGAGAGAGAGTATGATTCGCGACCATAAAGTAATTTATAATTTACCTTTTTTTTAAAATTTGAATAATCGTAATTAACTCACTTTAAATACAAATTTTATAAACAGAGTCATTATCTCTCTTTTTTAGTATATACTCTTAATAAAATACATTTAATATTTATGATAATACTAATTTGATACAAATATATTATCGATTCAGAAATAAACAACTCCTTTACATTCATAACAGAAGAGGAACAAAATAAGAAAAAAAAGATTTTTTTATTGCAAATCAAATCATATATATCATGATAAAATTATTGACTATCAAAGGGAGGATCAAATAAATTTCAAAGCTGTTAGAAGAAATAACGAAAATACTCGATTTTAAATCATTCGTTAAAGGGAAAACATCTTAAAATCGATTTTTCTTACGTAATGCTTTCTTAAGGGAAATAAAAAGATATTTTTAAATGCAAAATTACAAATTTGAATGATAAAGTAGAATAAATAAGCCAAGTACTAAGCAACGATGTTGTTTTGCCATCGCGAGATCCTGTTGAGTTCGCCGGCGGCCCTTGTAGACAAGGCAAATTAAATATTTTTCTCTCATTCCGCGCGATACGCGCAAGACAATTTTCGTATTCCAACACAACTATGCGGAGCTCCTTCAAACGTATACTGTATGCACGGTGTAGATGATTTGAACGACTAGAGAGACATTTTTTTCAAAGGAAAATTGTTGAAGAAGTAATTCCTTTCATCTCTCGGAATTTAATTATACTTAAAGTCGCGTGCAATAAAACGCGGAACATCTATCAATTATGGCTTCGTTTCTTTTATAAGATAATACTAATCGATAATACTATCGATGATACTTCCGGTCAATATATTACTTCTATACTTTAGAAGCGACAACTAAAAAATTAAGTTTCCTAGAAAACATGAAAAAC
>NW_017299871.1:242640-304328 GCF_001594075.2 Trachymyrmex cornetzi | reverse complement strand
ATATATATATATATATATATATTAACAAATCTAATAATATCGACAAAAAATATTAAATTCTTAGCATGATCAAATGTCATTTTTTTCACGACTTTTTTAATTGTATCGTTTTAACAATATTTTTTTAACTGCCCTTTTTGAGTTTGAGGATTTTTTTTTAAATGATGTTAAATTAATTCGCCCTTAATGTTTATTTAACTGATTCATGATAATACTAATGGTAAATTCATGTTCAACACATGGTAATACTCGAAAATCATTTCTTTTTAATTTTGTGTTACTTTTGATGTGAGGGAGTAATATACCTATACCTACAAGTTACGAGTGTCATTTTGCACTTTTACGACGCGACTGGCGTCGGTAAGCCACCTTAAGTCACAATTTATTAGAGATGGAGGTAATTTCGCGATTCTTCCATGCGAACTAAGGTGGATGCGTATAACGTTTTATTGTGAAGGACGGATGATACCGGGAGATTGAATATCACGTATAAGAAACGAGACATAACTGAGTCGATCTGAAGTAAACGAGCAGAACTAACCCTCTTGCCCATAAATATCATAATATAACAGGGCAGATACAAGATATCTTTTTATGTTAAGGATACGATGCCTAAAATGTAGCAAGAAAAGTTGCGTTGAGCGACAGTCGAGTATTTCGAACAATCATGATTTTCCTTATCTTTCTCTTCTTCAAGCTGTATCTTTCACTTGTTACAGTCTTATTAAAATCACAAAGATATAATAGTACGTCTTTTTGCATAAAACATTCGTAATCAGCCAGTTATATCGAAAACAAATTGTAGACACCAAAGTTTATCTTTGTCGCAAGTTTCATTCCTCGTACATTGCACTCCGTGTGTTGTCATATTCGTATATCCGTGGCACATTTCGGAAAAAAAAAAAAACATAATCGGCAAAAATTTATAACGAATGAGTTCCGCAGTTTTCGGCTGCGAAACTTTGCTTCCTCGTGTAACGGGATACGCGAAACGATAACCTGCAGCCCACGCCACCGTTTCGTATGGATCCTCCGCGGTTCTGTGGAAACGCGCGACGCAATTTATGTGAATTCACGAATGGTTACGTGCAACAATGCATAAGTACGTATCTGTATGCGCGTGTACACTCGATCCATTAATTTTCGTCCAAGCTGCTTCCTCGCCCGCGTCAGAAGCAGCCATATAACCGTGAACGGCAGAAAAGTTGGTCGATTAAACCGGCGCGACGATAGCGAATGTCCCTTCGCCCTGTACGTAACATTTATAATAAAGCACCAGTGCTCCAACTACGGCATAACGCGTAAGTTAAGATAATTTAAGACTTACATGCACGATTACGCTTCTATTTATCATCCCCTACGTTTAAACTCATCAATATTATAACAGCAAATCGATTGAAGCCCTCAATTATTCTGATCTACTGTATGCGACTGTCACGATAGCAGGCGTTCATTAGAGAGATATCGTTTGTGTATATTATACATGAACTATTGCATTAACAGAAATTTCATTGTCATTAGTGCGTTATGAGTATTAATTTTCCTCACAATCGAAATGACGCTTCGTGAAGCGCAAATGCGCATTTACAACACTTAAAACTCGCTTATCCTGTAATCATAATCTTCGAGTTAACGCATTAGGCGAATGTAAATTACGAACGTTTGATAGTGGTTTTAATCTCACTTATGATTTCATGGGGCGCCAGAAAGAGCATATTTCAGTTAGTACCCTATAAGCCTCGCGTGGCAGTGCCAACATTATGTATATGTAACTGCATCTATAAATTTAAATGTGGACGCTCTTGCGAGCCTCGGAGTGTTCAGATGGTAACAACATACACGTACAATTAGATACGCCTATAAAATTCTTTTCGAATATCCCTCGCGATGTGGCGAGCGAGTAGTGATTCATTAATATACGTCGTTATCGCGACCGTCCTGTCCATTAGCACGCGTTCATCACGCGTTACTATGCGCTAAAATGCGTTATGACGATAACTTGCACGCGTGCAACAATAAATATTAAATGCATTCTTATAATATTAACTCGGCGCGATAACAGCGCGTTTCTCTTTCAGTAACTAATAATATATTTGCATAAGTATATGGGAATAGCTTCTAGAAATGTCTCACCGTCCGGTTATTAATTAAGTGATATTCATAGCGTGGATCATAAGAAGCAATTAGGTTTTTTTTATCATTATACGAATATTTTTTGTCTTCTTCTCGAAATTCTACTCTCTAAAATCTTTAGAATAGAATCTAATTCGAAAGAGTGACAAAGAGTGACAATTAAGCCAGTATAATTGATAAAGACTGACTCTTAATTGTTAGAGTTAGATTCTAAGGATTTTGGAGAGTATATTCGTTTAAAATGGGAAGATCAGAAATCTAGATTGAGTATAATCCCCGTACTAGTGTTAATATCTCTGTTGACTGCTTTTGCACGCAACAATGTTATAAATTTTCCTCGAACACTGTGTGGTAATCGCGACCGGAAGCCAACCGGGGCACGTGTACCATACACGCACGGAATCGCGTGAACGAACAGAGCGCGGAAAAAGAGTTCTCTACGGGACTGCATTGTACACGTAGATGCATTCGGATACGTGTTATGTGTACGACCGAACACGATCTCTTGCGCGAGTTTACAGTCCCCGTTGCTGGTGCCAGCCATAGGCACAAACGTAATCCGTGTTTCGGATCTACCGATCGGCGACAAAGAGTCGGGTTGTGCCGGTGAGAAATATCGAGAGAGCGACCTATTCATAACGCCTCGATTGCAATCGACGTTCGCGAGTTCAGCTAAGATCACGGAAGTAACATCACGAAATAATGCACACAGTGCCACGACTAAGACTGGTTTTATAAGCAAAGGTTCCACTAACTGCGAAAATTACGAATTTCCAAAGTCTTAATTAAGCTTCTTAGTTCGGGGCATTCTTATTTATGCAAATCGGATTTTGTTTTCAAAAGCTGTTTTGCAAGAGGCTCCGCGTCTAACAAAAGTAATACAAAAGACGTTCCAGACAAACTATCTTCGCTCCCTTTCTTACAAACCGGCTCGGAAACAAGATTTACCTTAGAAAAATTTAATTACACGCTACTCTTCGTACAGTTTTCTAATCTTCAACATTAAATAGCTTTTAACATTATGATAACTAAGTCTTCAATTAGAATTCCGTTAAAATAAAATCAAGAACTAGTTGAAATCAAGACGAGAAAAAAGAATTTAAAAATGTAACTGAATATCTGTATAAACATTAGCATATTGCATCTGCGTACACAACATGTACGTGCATCTAAATGCACTAGTGTAATATCGTCTTTTTTCTCATTGGACTAATATCGCGCCTTTGGACACACAATCGGGAATATCAACCGGTCTTTCAGCTCGGCAATCTACATATACGTGGAGTACCGGTTCGCATTGCTCTGGGCTCTGGGAAAACCGGTTGATAGCACCGCCACTACTTATTTCTTTTTCAACGTTGGCGGTGCGACATTAATGATCGCCGATCGCATTCTCGTTTTATTGTAATCTTTATATCGTATCGCATAGGTCTATGAATGCGCTAAACGAAAAGTTTAGCAATGTAGCACGATCGTTTTGTTTCGCAATCTCATTCTGTGAGGCTTCAATCGTTCTTCGCGCTTCGTGCTCCTTCTTTTGTGAATCCACCTGGTCATAACACGTTTCTATGTGACGCGGTTAGTAACGATGTTATCTACACGGACACAATCATTGATGCAATAAGAACGTTTACGGCAATCAAATAGATTACGCGCGTTTTATCGCGGTGTAAATTATTCCGGCGTTATGACTTCAGATAGCACACTTTGCTGACTTCACATATAACAATGAATTATATCTGTATGTAAACGAGCTGATATAAGCTTAAGTTGTGATCTTCAAATGTCTTGTTGCAGCATATAAATTGCACAATTTAATACCAGATTAAACATTTAATCGATATGAGCTTTTTAGATTTGTAATCAAATTCCCACATCCAATATATGTGATAGTAATAATTTACAAGCTGCAATTTGTTCATTTCCAAAGTAATAAATTTCCAGAGTAATTAACGTAATTAAATACTATGACCAGAATATAGATTAAATATATATTTCATAAAGTTTAATAGTTAAAAAAATAGGATCTACTTTACAGATTAGAGTATTTTATGGAATAATTTAAACGAACTGTTCTGCCATTCAAAGGTCTCGGATGGGTCACGGTCTAACGGAACGAGAGCTGATCACGGCGGGATTTAGGGTACATCACGCCGATTTTTCATGCAAACGATAGCGCAAGCACGTCCGGGCGCGTCGCGAAGCACGATTTCTTCGGCCGGTGCATCCGTCAACGTCGTGCCGTCGAGTCGTAGAAATTTAACCCGCCGGAAAAATGGACGACTTCGTGGCGCGTTTCGTTCACGATCAGGGAAGGGAAGGAGGGGAGGAGTTGACCTACCATCACGCGAACATCACCGGGTATCCATGAAAAAACCTCGATTTGTATTCATGCCGCAACGGTGCGACATTGTGGGCACGAGGGAACGACGTTTCTTGCAGTTTACTGCCTTTGACTGGAACTCTGCAACTTTTCGTTGATACAATAATTTTCACTATCTCGTAACATTCCATCCATTCGATAAATCCAATACGCAAGTAAAGATCAAATGTTACTTGTGTTACATTATGAATATTGAATTTTTACAGTCATCATACAAAACGAAAAGAATTCAAAATCAATACCGGGTATTTGAAATATGCAGACAATGCGCAAAAAGCATGAGCGTGTGCATGTGAACGGTCCAAACGGAAATCGAGAAGCTGTCATTTCAATATTTCAACAGTTACGATAAAATCGCTCGCAATGTTTTTTATCCGAATAAAATCAACGAATAATTTCTTTTCTATTTAGCAATAGAAAGACAAAATAGTCAAAGTAATTTTCATCACAGTTTTACTTTTAATATGGTCGTAACAGAACTGTCTGTATAGTAATTATGTAAAAAATAAAATATATTATATATTACGTTTCGCACACACAAACACAATCACCATAATCAAAATCAGAATTCGTAACATATAAATATCCATTTATTAATGTAATTTAATTGACCCGTTGTTAATTTAATGTTCCCCGAAATTGCGGTATTTTACATGGCGAAATGTGCTCCATAAACTGAAAATGACATTACTCTCATTTTATGAGAGTGATTGAAAAATGATACTCAGTATTTAATTACCAGCATATCTATTACATCACGCAAAATATGTCGAATAATTTCTCGGTCAGAGTGAGATAATTACACGATGTAATGAAATCTCGATTCGCCATTCCATCACTCGTGGCCGTGTAATACGGACATATCCCCGCGAAACTTTTACCCGCGATAAAGTGATGGATACTAAAACGTCATGGAACGCACGATTCAACGTTCGGTACGTGTTCGGTCCTCTAGTTGCAGCGCTTTTCAATGGATACAATTAAAAGTTGCTTCGAACGCTCACCTAGCGGGGAGAGTTGTGTCGCATTCCGTAATTTCGTGTCTGAAAACAAGGCTGTTGTAGCATGCAAGGCGTGTGTGCACTTGTCTCTGATCCTCGTGACATACTCTCACGGTCGCTCTTTCCGGCGGCTTTAATTTCGTTTCAACGAGCAAGGAATGTCGGCTTGAGACCAAAAGAACGGGAGGGGAAAAAGCAGGGAAAAGCAGGGAGAATCGAGGACGCTCTTCGCCCGACGTCCTCGACGGTTTCGTTACTTGCACTACCGCGACGATGGTGGTGACTCTAAAGGTCGAATTAGATTACCACCCCGACTCGATTAAACCACCGTCGTCCGAGAGTCCGTGCGAGATAATCTGGGACGTTGCATTTCGCGGCGTACACGTTTCATTTCTGGGCCGTGCTTCCAACGGAGATACGGCGCGATTTTATGCATTAAAATGTACGCTAATGATATGAAATTCAATAAATGAGAAAGGCTGTGACATCTCGCAGAATGACGCTTTTGACATTAAAAGTACATTACGCAACAAAACGAATGATAGCGTTTTCTTTTTTTTGCTATTATACAAAATTCTTACTGAGATAATTTTCTGGCTGAGATGATTTTGTAGTATTACGTGACACGTTGCTCGTTTCATTCGGAATGCTATAATGCAGCGATTTAGCTGCTGATGGGTAAATACAATCTTTGCGCGATTTGATCTAATACACAGGTCGAACCACAGCGAAGTCGCACGTACGACCTGCCATCGAGATAAAATATATCGATGGCTCTTAGATGTGCACCAATTTCTTCGACTGTATCGTGCCAAAATGCAGTACGTGCCGCATTCCCGACAGAGGAAATCTCATGAAATAAGTCTTAGAGCACGGGGCTATTGCACCGGCAATTCAGGAGTCCGGCGCGAGAACGTGACATGATATCGAGTCGCCGATAAGTTGCGTGCACGTCGCATCGACAGGTCTTGAAATCCGCAAGAAATCCCTTACTGCTTTCGTGCTCTCACTATTCCGATGCGCTCATCCGGCTATTTCGCGCATTATATCGTACCGAATTGCAATACGCGTGATATGCCAAGCCGCCATCCAGGACAAATCCAGTGAAATAGGTGCGTGCTGGCGGGTGCATGCGATGCTCCATCGCGCCATTTCGTTGCTCCGCGCGATCGTAACTGTTAATTGAATGCGTTAATTCACTCGGTAATCTTGTGTAACCGTATTTACGCGTAATGGCACAAAATACAGGATATATACGGCCGCGATATTTGCTCGTGCAGGCTTGTGGTACGCTTATGCATACATTCGCGAAAATCAAACGCAATATCGGTATGAGAGCCGTGCAAGACGGTATGACGCAGTTATTTCGAGGTACCTACGGGAATATTAGTTTGCGCCGTAATGCCATTGTGGTAAATGTCCATTAACCAAACATCAAACACGTAGCAAAACGCGATCCGGTGAGTTTCGATTAATCCAGCTGCGATAAAGAAGATCTTGCACGTCACGCAATCTAACTTTCGTAAAGGTGAAGTAAGGCAGTTAGAAACTTTTTCCAACGTGATAGACGACTTAAGTCGGCGACACACACGAAACACCAATGCTCGAATGTTTCTATCTCACATGTGGATTAAGCGTTTCTCTACTTCGGTTTCGTGGTCGCTGGAAAACTTTCGATTTATTTCGAATGATTTATAGCGTAAGACTTGTCAAAGTTCGAAAAATATTAAGCGCTAATTCATTTTGTTAAATTTTCTTTAAAGTAATTTCCTTCGTTATTACATATTTCACAAAGTGTATAAAACATTATAAAACATATTTATTTATTATATTAATTATATATGGATATGTCAAAATATTTGCAATAAAAGTGAAAGAAATGCATATTGCTGAAATTAATATTTGCATATAATACTAAATTTAATATTCAATAACGCGCAATGCAGTTTTAAACAATATTAAATAGAAAATCATCAAGCTTTTGATGCCAACTGATGTATAAATAACACTGAGGAATATTTTGCAAATAAAAGTTTTTAAAGCTCATAAATTTATATATTTTATGCGTATATGCACAGAATTATCCACTATTTTTCATGCATGCACTTTTAAAGAATTGAGAGACTATGTTGTTTCGAATTCAGTTCGAATGGGATATGAAATTTTCATTTGTGTTAAGTTAATTATATCGTTAACAGAAGAGAGAGTAGTAGTATAAAAAAAAGGGGAATTCACCTATGCGTCCCAAATTCAAATTGGCGATTAATAGTAAAAGCGATGATAAAACCGAACCATTTCACCGAAATTGATCCATAATGGCTCGGGTGTGAGAGCTGTGGTGCGTGCGTAACAGAGGTTTCGATTTAAATCGCACGCTAATTGAACACGAACCCTCGGGATCGTTCGCGTTTCAGTTTAATGGAAGTCGTTCACTCACAAGTATTTCGAAGTATTAATTTTTTTCGCGAATAAACTCACAGCGCCCGAGGTAAGTTGGATTATTAGCGTTCATCTTCGTTGCACCTAGAATGCGATAACCGAAGCGAAAGGGTCGAAAGGGGATGGAGGAAGTTTCGACGAAAGCAGTCGACGACCTGGACGGACGAGCAAGAAAGGTTGATTAATACCCGAGGTATTGTTTTATGGAAATTTCCGGCCGTCACAGGACGCTTTTTATCTTACGTTCTCCCCTCCCTCGGTACCACTGTGTAACCCATTAAGGGCGAACCTGTCGTATTGTCATGCTAAGACGTTGATTTTCCTTCGGTCCTCATTATCAGTGCTCAGTTCCGGGAGAAGTTCGTGAGAAAGTGAGAGATCCTCCTTCGTGAAGAATAGTTACTACATCTCAGGGAATTGAGGATGAATTGGACGTCCGTGAAGATCGTGGAAAAACTCTCAGGCCGCAGTCTGAATATTATGAGGGGAGATGGAAGGCACGTTTTATAGACAGAAGCGCATTCGGTTGAGTAGGATAAAAGATCGTTCTTTTGAAAATGTGTATTATCCATCGTATAATAATTGACAGCGTTAAAAATGAAATATTTTCGGTATAATCACTTATAAAAAAAATTAAAGAAATGAATAAAAAAAGTAGATTTGTTCAAATTTCTATTCATGTTTTCCTCTCTTTATTTTATCACTAATGAAAGAAGAGAAATAAAAGAGAACATAGAGACTAGAGAGGGAGTTATTAATTATGTATTGCGTTAATTATCATCATTTAGCATAAATTATATATATATCGTGTAAACGATTATGGATAGAAATAAAAGATTTATAATGATTTTTTATAATAGTTTTATAACAGATTAAAATCAGTTTCAGAGAAAACAGATAAAAAATAATTCGATACATAATATAAAAAGTATTAAAATAAAAACGAGGAATTTTATATCGTTTTTTAAATAATGTTATATATACATCAATACTCAAGTAATTTTGCAACGAGAGATAATGTGACGTAATTAATCTTCAATGAATTACATAAACTCCAAATTTAGAAATGTACTTGCCAGAACACACGGCGACTATGATATACAGAAGGAATCATAAGGTAGGGTAGAATAGAATAGAATGGGAATGAAGTATGCGCACAGAAACAATACCATATAAGTAAGAATGGGCTATTAGAAGATAGTAATCGCGCATTGCGTACGTTCGTTCCTCGTGTGTTCTTTCTGCACTGTCCATATTTCCTTTCGACTATCATATAACCAAATCGCGTTGATTATTGCTTTTCCGTAGCAAGTTTTCAATAGACGTCTTTTAGCATTTCTACGGTGAATTCAATGATTTAACCTATTTTAATGTTGACCCATGTTTATCCACGTGACAATTATTTTCCGCATATGCAACAATTTTATTATATGTTATATAATATGTATTTCATGTATATTCAGTCTTAATCTCTATTTTTAATTTGCATTTCGCAGTATTATATCTTCATTCTATATTTTTTAGTCATAAACGAAATTTTACGTAATATGAATACTCGCGACCTATATGAACTGCGTTTATGCAAAGCGTGCCTGACCGCCTTTTTCTACTTAACTGTCATCTCGGTCGCATTGATATCGAGATTTGCCTAAGTGATAGAACAACGAGCAGCGCGAGCAATGAACCAAAGCGAGGTCGAATTCGTATTGTTGTATCTCGCGGTGGATGAAGGTCCATGGTCCATGGAAAACTGTCGCCGCGATAAATCGTAACGCCAACTCGCTGGTGGAAATCCGTGACGCCATTAGGCGCGCGCGATAAACGCGGCTACCGATGCGAGTCCGATAAAGCTCGTTTCGGTCATCTATGGCAAGAAAATCCAGCAGCCTCGGTAGACCGAACAAGAAATTATAGCACGGCGACGTCGAAGCCAGCGTGATCGAACGACCGCTATTCCGGATAATCTTGCTGCACTAATGAGATACATGGCCTGATTAATCCTCCGATGCGAATCGAGAGAAATGAGCATAAAACGTCGGAATGATGTTTTAGGCAGATATCAGG
Source organism: Trachymyrmex cornetzi (assembly GCF_001594075.2). Taxonomy (NCBI): domain Eukaryota; kingdom Metazoa; phylum Arthropoda; class Insecta; order Hymenoptera; family Formicidae; genus Trachymyrmex; species Trachymyrmex cornetzi. Next base: position 294,308 of record NW_017299871.1, on the reverse strand, counting down.
CGTTAAAATCAGATCCGTTGAAATTAACATATATAATATATATAGAAATAAATGTTATATAACGCGTGAGAAAACTTGTAATATACCTACTTTCTGCTAAAAGAAACCGCGCGATAAAACTAGTCTACGTGGTATGCGGACAGACGTGAGTAAATCATAAAAACGGAGTCTTTTTATAATCGAAATTGTCTTAATCACTGCACGGAAAGAACAGTTTTACTAAAGTATCTAAAAATTTAGCTAAATATAGATCTGAAAATAATTTTATTGAATTCAAAATAATTATGTAAACCGCTCAAGCTGGTTGCTAAAATATTAGGTTTTTACTACATTGCTGATCATACTTCTAAACGTATATAATTATTTTGATGATCCAACAAAATCATTTTCAGATCTATCTAGTTAAATTTTTAGATATTTCAGCAAAATTATTCTTTCTGTGCAATGATCAAGGCGATTTCGATCATAAAAAGATGTGCTTGATAGGGTTCGCATTCTTTTCAAGAGCGTCACAGGTATTCACGTCTGTCTGTATACCGGGTAGACTAGTCTTATCATTTTATCATGTATTTTCTTTTAGCAAAAAATATATTGCACATTCTCACGCGCGTTATATGATATTTTATTTATATAGGAAACTTAAGCATGATAAGCAATGCTGCAAAAAATTTTTACATTCTAGCAATCAGTTGGAACGTCCTGCATAATTATTTTTATAGTTCAATAAAATTATTTTCTGATCTGTTTTAGTATCTAAATTTTCAGATACTTATTTCGTCGTTTTGTTTTTTCGTATAGAATGCGGTACCTTATAAAATAGTGAACACAAATTTCGAAAGAGATTCGAATATCATTCGAATATTATTGTGTTCGACAATTTCGTTGACTTTGTCTGAAATTGGAGAAACCGATAGTTCGATCAGAATGTTAAGTACTGGCATCGCATCAATTTAAACAGCGTTCACACAAGCAAGAATTATGTATCACGTGTCTTGTATAGCCTCACTAATTTATACGTCTGAGAATCGTTGATCAAATCTGCGCGCCCGCATCTATTCGTATACCACTCGAATATCTACCTATAAAGTGAAGCTAAAGGCATCGTGCAATTGGCATCGTGCTCGCTTATAATTAAATCGCCGTTACCGCTTAACAAGATTTCGAAAATGCCATGAAGCTTGAGAGGCGGCCATGCTGGGTTTCTGCGGATGACGTATGGAAACCACCGGAATTGCCTTCGAGACGTCACGGGAGGACAGAATCTCGATCGTTAATTTAATAATTTCCGCGATGCAATAAAAGTCGACAGCGGCAATGAAATGGTAATTTAACCAGATATGCATACGTGATGGTTTAGGTTATCTGTGTGGAAGTAACACGAAGTTGAATACTCGTTCGACTACCCTGCTACAGGTAATAGAGACAGATACTTGCGAGTTTCTCATAGCGGACATTATATTTTCTCACTGGACGCCACAAGAGCATCGGCTAACAACACCTCGTAATTCCGCTCGTCGCAGCGCCGGGCGTTCACACGCTCACGCGTGTCCGTTGTGCGAGTACGATTGGCAGCGTGAGTAATTTCCATTGCTGTTAAGTCAGTAATATATCATTCTCGGAAGTTTTATGATGCCTACCGTGATGACAGATTACCGATTGTACCGACGCGTTTACTTTCACGCGAAACAGTATTACTTACTTTCGTGTACTTGACCGAGAAGTAATTTCCACGGTGATTGATAGATGATATAAAATTGACATAACCTTATAATCGCGTCGAGATTATGATTGCATTTTCTTATACTTTCTTGATAATATATTTTATCAACATTAACTGTATCTTTACATTAAGATTTTGTTTAGTTAATGCTTTATTTTTGAAATTATGAATATTAAGTTTATAGCTTCAAGATATATTTTAAAGTCATACAAATTTTAATAATTTTTTAATGTAATTTAATTGTGTAATGTAGAAGAAAAGTTGTAACAGCAACATGTGGAATCTTAAGAAAAACATCTGGGATAAAGCTACAGCTGTTCGAAATGAATAGATAGTCGAGTCGAGCCGATGTTACGGTTTTGTTCGTTTCTAGGTGTGTATTCAGAACACGTTGTTAGTGTTAACAGCATACGCTTCTATATACTCGATTCTTTCTCAGAGCCAATTATATGGTTTACTTGAGTCCGGGAAAACGATAAAAAGATGATATCAGAGGACTAACACTAACATCTATGGGTACATTTCACATACTTAAAAGTAGCACGCAGGGATATCCTCTTTTAAAACGTTTATATACAAAAGCAAAAACTATGATATTGCTCACGCACGCCATTCCGCAAAATTAAATTTAACGCCGGCAAAAAGGACGATCGTCCGAGCGAGTCGAACGAAAGGAGAGCACGGAATTTTACGATTATTACGTCCCGGACTCGAGATCATAATGTCATCGAATCAATCTTGCATCTCAAACTCTTCCGGCCGAGTATTCGCGGTGCGCGCGCGGAGAACGAAACGGTGAACCATCGATCTCGCGGTCGGAGTTCGCGCGCGTCGTTATAATGGCGCCTCGTCCGTTTTTGCCCGGTGAAAATCTCGGGATGCATCGACGATGCGGTCGATTAACTACCGTGAATATATTGTGCGTAACGCCATGGCCTTATGTGTCCGCGTAATTAGCCGGTCTTACCGCGCGACCGGCGCTAATGAAGGATATACAGACATACGTATGTACATACACGCGCGCGTGTATGTATACAAGGCCGCTACTAAGTATCCAAGGATGACTAATCTCCGCTTGTACCTCGTTGACCGATCGTTATGGCCCGGGTAACGACACACGGTGTGCCTTCTTGTTCCCTAACGAAGAAGAAAACGACGAGCAGAAGGAGAGATACCGGGGAATATGCCAAACGAAGACGCATCTTCTCGCACACCCCTGGGAAACGCTTAACCCCGCGCGATCGTATGATAGAACTAATCGCGTCCGCATGCCGGTAGAATCGATGAAGCAACGACGATGATCGACGATCGATCGTCAACCCTTAATCACCATCCGTGAATCACGAGTGACGCCGGTCGCTGCGAAATCCGTCTAGAGACCATCGTTTCACTTCTCTTTCCCTATGCGTCCTTCCTTCTATTTCTCGATGGTAAATAGGAAGAAAAAGGGAAGGTCAATGAGTGAGATAAATCTACCGCGGAGGACACATTGATAACCATTTTACCGGTTATCTACGAGAACGCACGTCGATACGCTATGGTGAGCTTAACTCTTTCACTATCGTTCATAAAACGTCGATTGCGATAACGGATTACGTATGCGCACCTCTGACATTGAGACGATAAAAGCGTAGCCAAGCAAGATACACCGATCGAATTTCATAATGTCATCATAAACATCCAATAGATATCATTGACTCTGTTTCACGTACGCCTCCGGATCACAATCGTCAAGTATTCCTTATCATTTAATAGACGTAATAAAAATAAGTCTCATTATCACAAAACTCCGGCATTTAGATATTGCAAATCGTACTCGAGAGGGAGCGACATGGATTTCTCACGGGAGACACAATTATCATTATTGATAAGAAGCAAGCTGTCGCGCATTACGTCTTGATGTTGCGGTTATCGGAAGGGAAGGGAATTTAGCCGTTGATACGAGAGTGAGAAATGGTCGTCGGGAAGTTCAAGGATTTCATTAAAGTAGAAGCATCAGCGTATCAACTGTTGGGCACCGTGGAAAACGAGGAGATGAAAGTAATACCGTATAATATCATGGCAATCGGCCGTGTGGTGGAAGTAGCGGTGCGAGGTGGATAACTCTCGAGGATCACCTTGACCAAGACGGAAGAAAGGCAGCGGCGCGCTAGCTGAATGAGACCCGTAGCTGGAATTGTTATAAATCATTGCGGACAGTGGCCGCTAGCTACCGCGTAGCCCGTACGTTACCGACGCACGCATATGGGAAAATAATTTATTATTATGAACGATGATGAAGGAGGAGGAGGAGGAGGAGGGGGAAAGTGGAGGCTCTTGCACGCTGCGCTGCCACCCGCGAGAGCCGTAACACGTTTACAGAAATACGATTTCGCGATGGATTATTTCTGCGGGTCCAACGACCTTGCCTCGAAGGGTAAATGGGTAACGTTCGTAGAAGTGTGAGGTAACGGTGAAGCGTTTTATGACGGCGTTAATAATCTGCGTGCGTTTAAGTGGTAAATATTAGCTTACTTTAGAACGGATAATCAGGATGCAGTTTGATATGCGATTGCCTCAAAGCTATCCGGATGTGGGAGTGTGTATGAATTCAGACGTTACGCAGTACATAACCAGTTGCGCTTGACGTGCGCTCGATTAGTAAAACTAAACGTAGGAATTATTATTAAAATGCTTAAAGTAGCGGTATATTATGCGACTGTACAGTATTTTACGTGCTGTTGGTGTTACGAGATATAAAGACGTATTTTAACGGTATTTATTCGTGACTTAAATATTGAACATTACGGTTTTGATAATTTATTACAATTAATGGAAACGTTTTCCGCAGAATTTCCTGTTAAGAGAGAAAATCAATATATCTTTTTATTCTTGGATCTAATTAAACTATAGTTACCTATAATTAAACTATATCATAGCTTTATATTACCTAACATTATTTTATCTATATATATATATATAAACCTGTAATTATTTTATATATATATATTACCTATAATTAAATCAGATTAGCGACATGATGTTTTAAATAAGACACAAATGAGTAAACGAATCAAGTAGTAAAGTTGCAAATAATAATTTTAATGTCAATAATTTTATGTCGGAAACTAGTAAGAAAAATACTAAAAGATAGATCTGATTTTCTCACCTAACTGAGTATCTAACCTGAGTATCTAAACTGAGTTAAGCTTGTAAAAGCCTCCACGAAGTAAAGAAAATTTGCATACACAATTTTGACGCGCAAACAAATAATTGTGTCGATTTTATTTCCGCGTGACATCGTTTGAGCATCTGGTAAACGCGAAATTTTACGGAGCTGCTTAAATCGCGAAAGTCTGCTCTCGACGACTTGCTCCCTCGCAACGCGTCGACGAGAACAGGGTGCGAGACTCGGCAAGTTTATTTGGCAGAAGAGTATGTACCGCGTTACTGGAGAGAAAAATTTTATTTGTATTTGTCAAAAGAAAATTGTCAATACAACCGAAAAAGAAATGATATAACACAAAATACAAGAAAAAAGGGCAAATTATAAATAACAAATTTAATAATTCTTCCTAGTGCGGTATTTCTTCGCATATATTTCATAGAATTTAAATAGGTTTCCGTGGATAAAATATACCTACAAATACTGTGTCATGTTAATATTAAAGTAAATACCATTTCTGCAATTGTAAAAGAAATAAATCATAAATTTTCAGGAACTACTAAATATTATCTCGTCAAATTATATTACCTAACCTAACCTGTAACATGCATTAGTATCATAGATATTATGTAGATATTGATGTGTTGTTAAATCATTGTTAACAAATTTGAGAGGCAGGATATACCTTGCTTCATATACCATCTATTACGTAAACAGATTGAACATGTTGGCTAATGCATTATATAGGGCTGTAATAAATTACATGTCCAATAGCTATATGGCTATCCAATACACAAATGATTGTTCTATTCAATGTAATTTCTGAAAACAGCAAAATATTACATATTCTGAGAGTATATATGTGAGACAATGTTTAATTGTTTTTATTTAAAATAACTGATATTAATAAAACACACACCACTCAGGCAAGTAAGAGCTAAAACACAGTTATTATTTGTGTGTGATTATACAAAATTCTTTTCTTCTTTTAATTCATACAAGTCAAGAACAAAAAATCAACATTTCGGTTATTTGCAACCATCTTCAGGATAAAATACTTTTAACATCCGCAATCAATATAAAAATGTGTATCTAATAAAACCGAAGAATGCGAGTACAACTTCTCAAAACCTCGAGTGGTTCCTCGTTAGAATATGAAAACAGCTCTTCATACCCAATATCAAAATTGTTACGTACGTAAAAAAAAATTTTTATAACAGAATAAGAGAACCATTTCTGGTATTAATATTGTTTATTGAAAGCTCTTTTTATTATTATGAAAATAATTGTTTTATAAGAAAGATAATCGTTATATAATTATTAATTTATAAAAACAAAAGATAATTAAATAATCTTGGTCAGCTACTAAAATGGGTAATAAAATATTTAATATATTAATTATCACAATTATGACAATTTTTAAAATCGTTGGATTAACGTGTTACTCTGAGTGTGAATTATTTCATGAGTGATAAATATAAAGTTCGATAATGACGCACACATTGCATCATCAAATTGATATTTCACATCGCTACTTGGATATATAATGATCGGTACAGTAATCCGTTTAATCTTTCAAATACGGAACTGCAATACGGTTTCCGACTACGAGAGTTTGAAACTAGGTAGCGCGCTGGTAAAGCGTTAATTATCGGCGAAGTGTCGACAATGATTTCCGATAAACCTTGCCTTCTTTAAACGTTACGCAGCATTCACCGATAACGATCATGAGAAAGACAGCATTTCCTTGCCATTGCAACCGTTACCGCTTATCCTGAGGGCACGAGTCGTAGAAAAGCTTTCAAAAGAGATCCTCGATGAGAATCTCGAAGCGTCATAGGCGTTAAGGGATCGATTCCCTTAGAAGAGTCAGTCAACCACCGCTTAACTAAGGTACGGACGAAGCGAACGAACGGTTTGGTAAATCGAGCGTAGTTCTGAACTTATGTTCTGCACGATCGAGAAAGTAGTTGTCGTTGCGGTCGTCGTCGTTAAGATTTACGCCCGACAATCTAACAGCTTTCGTCGTGGCTATCGATCGTAACACCGGGTGAGTTAATTACTACCGGTCCCTCCCGCCTCTTCCCGGACTTCTAGTAGCGATACGAATCCGTTCCGTCCACAAACATCGTTAATTAGCTTTTCATTGCGACAGTGAATAACGCGACTGCGATGGGGCACAACAACCGTTTTGATACGTAAGCTAGGCACGTAAGAAATATTATGTTATGTCACGTCGGCTAAAACTGAAGGCAGCGGATCGTCCGGGGGATCGCGTCAAACTACATTTCTCGGCGATTTATCTTCAATCAACGTTTTCCTCACCGCCGCAAACCGCCGGGTGCAGTAAACTTGCGCAACCGCGTGTACATACAACTGCGAAGGTGATGAGCGCGGAAAGCAACGGTAATGACAATCAGAGAGCGGTAGTTCTATTATGCGTGCGTAACCGCCGATTCACCGGTAAGCTCGCAGGTGTCCCACGACCTTGCGCGAGCGCGGTCTGTCTAGCGGCGGCATATTTCCACTCCCCATCCCCGTTCCACAAGATGTACATACTATTTAATAGCGGCTAAAGATACTGAGGTTCTCTCCAAGTCCGCGAACGCTTCGACGCATTTCCGTTTTATTCACGTTTGTTTAGTATTAGAGACGAGTGTACGTGCATCAGATCGATTTTATTCTCAGCGTCACTCACGGGATTCGACAAACTCATAAAATAAAAAAAATTCAATGATACTATTTTCGCGATGTGCGTTCACTTCTCTCAAATTCAGCTTCTGTAACGGATAAGCCCGTCATTTGAATGAGGGATTCGATAACGTGAGAACTACTCATGAAAGAAGTACGCTCTACACAAATGTACATGTTCTGCGTGTAGCGTGAAGAGACCCCTCGTATATGCTTGCACCCAAAGAATAGATACGCAAATATTGGATTGAAACTGATGTTACCGAGCCAGCCAACCAACCCATATCCCCCAAGAGAAAAAAGAGAGAAATAGGAATAGGAGAAAGAGGGAAAAATAAGAAAGGTATGAAGAGCTACCACCCCCGGCGCGTTAGCCTCTATGCAAATAAACTGCCTCACGCAACGAACGAGCGCGATATACAGACTCGAGCTCGCGGATCGTAATGCCGCTCCCAGCCTCGTGACAAGATCTTTTATCGCGATTGAACGCACGAGTCGCAACACGCCACCTTCCCTGTGCCGTTGCGATAAGAGCCACCAAGAGAGAACAGAACCAGAAAAGGCACGGCACGTCGTGGAAACCATGCGCAACACGACGATAGAAGCCTAGAGGCGACTAGAAGTGAATCGGGGAGCGAAGAGGGAGAGGAAGAAAGACGAGAGAAGGAGAATGGAGAAGGTACCACGTTGGGCCATCATCAATCTCTCGGCGACACTTCGCTGAAACCCTCGCACATTCGAGCGAGAGCGAGTTAAGGTACGGAATAGAGCGAGATATTCGCATAATGCGACCAAAGTTTAATTACCTCGCGTTACCACGGTGTCGTAGGGCTCTCACCCCCGGTTCTCCGAAATCGCCCAGCCTCTGGCCTTACTTCGCCGACGGATTCATCAACGGCCACGATGGCTATTCTAGCCATTCTAGGACCGGAGACGTACGGAGATAAACGGGGAGATAGCCACGGGAGAAAAGAGAGAAAGAGAGAGAGAGAGAGAGAGTGGGAGATAGAGACGTGTCGTCCTTAAGTCGCTCGTCCGCGAAGTTCCATAGCCATGGGGTCTTTCTCGCGATTTGCTTTTCTCTCGTTTCATCTTTCCACTGCCTTCCGAGCATTCGTGCTTGTAGCTACGCGAGCAGCACGCCGTGGCAGCTCTCTCACCCGTTTCACCGTTCAGCTCCGTTCTCCTCTCCTCGCTCCCTCTACTCGTCCGCTTTCTCGTGTTCTATCTAATTCTCCATCCAGCTCCGTTCCATTCTATTCGTGCTCCACCATCTCTCTTCCGCCGACGGTGTTTGTTGGTGTGTGCGCGCGGTGTTATGGATGGTAGTGGGTACCCACTTAGAGCGAGCTGCACAGAGCGCAGCCACGCATAAACCAGTTTCCTGGTTATCCGACTCCTCGCATTTTCCTGGTCGACGCATAGCGCGTCGAACCCGCACGGAACGTACCATTAACGGAGGCTTCCCCGGCTCGATTCCGCGGGACTCGCAGCGCTGCCGTTGCGATCGACGATCAACCGGGGCCGGTTGCAAACCGGTGGTACGATGCCAACCAGCCTGCCTAAAGGCTTGCCGTATCGCTTTTAAAGCGACGTCGTCGGTGCACGGAGAGCCCGCACATGTCTCGACGTCGAGCATCGAATAATTATGTAACGATCCTCCCTCCTCTTGCGACGATCGCCGAAGAGAGACGTTATCCATTCGTCTGGTATGCGCCGCGACTCTGCGAGCACTGGAAACGAGATTCAGAGATTGCCAGTGAATTTTCGAGCGGAATCGTTAATCGACACCGCCATTCCGTATATCCGTGGGAGGCGTGAATTGAGCCGCTGTGCGAGAGCATATCGATCGGTGAGATGTTATCGAACGATAGTCGAGCATTTACGAAACGCATTCCAGTAATTTAATCTAACCGAAGTGCTAGGTACACATGCAGAAACGAAATCAGGGAGACGACTCGAGAGACAAGTGGTATGGAAATTTCAGCGCATTTTAATGGAACGTTATTTCATATAAAAAAAGAAGTTGGCGTTTCTCTAACCGTGAGAGACACCAACATTAGAAATTTAACACTCGAGAGAAGAGAACCTCACGCGATAAAGTGGTACGAATTAAATCACTCAGTGACTTTCTTAACGATGCGGGTACCATCCATAAATCTAAGGGGCTCGTACATACGCGACCGAACGTACCATGGAATTCACGACGACGACGTGGCGTATACATTCACGAAAGCCGCACTCCCGTAACCTTCTGCATAACTTTGCGAATCCGCTTGACCGAGAATGGGTATCGAGAACGGCCTTACGCCGTTATGTGATAAGTCGCGTGTCCGTTAATGTTACGCGAGTCACTCACGGTCGTGAGTCACCGCGTCGTAACCTCGTAGCACATTTGGCAGCCAGTCGGGAAAGCATATTCTAATTGACCGATCGACTAAGTTCTCACGACGCCGTCCGGCAGATAAATGAGATCGAAGCGATCGATCGCAAGGGGCGAAGTAATCGATCGACGTTTCAGCAACGCCAGGCGCAACGTACTCGACAGGTATAGGTACTGGTTATCCGTTCAATTTCCATAAGAATCGCTTCGGTTCATCCGGATGGTTGATACAAGTTAATGTAACATTATACATATACACGCGTATACCTGACATTGGCATTACCAGTGTGCAATAATCGCACGGCGTTGATGCTATTGCCACCGATTGCTGTAGTAATTATCTTATCGCGCCGTATGATCGCTCTCCTTGTGCACACCGCCGCCAATACTACGGTATCTTTATTAGTAATAACTTAACACGCACGTTAATAATATCCAAACCATTCATATGAGGTTGCCGATGTGTGTCCGGTACGAAAAGGTTTTACGGCGAGCTCGACTATTCGATAGCGCCGATGATCTATCATTTCCTTAGATTCTACGGGAAGCCAGAATCTCGTTCGATCACACACTGCCTGACGGCTTATAATCTCTCGAGTATAGAATTTCAAATTGCTATTCGCAAAATAAGACAGTCGACCATGTAAGATTATCCCGCTGTCCTCTTTATCAAAAGGACGTGGGCCAGACGCCGAATTATGAAGCAGGACAGAACGAGAGGGGCCGGTATCGTTGGGTCGATTGATGCTCAAGGGCGAACGGATAGTAGCCGTAAATCGATGGTCGCGACGACAGCGAAGCGGTCGTTTCTCTGCAAAATTCCGCGGCGCAAGATAGCCGTTTGCGATTGAACCCGATGGGACATCCAGAAACCGTTATTCCGCCATGGTGACGCGATGGTACAGGCACCTGGTACCGAGCGCTGCCCCTCTCCCGACCATCCTTTCCCTCTTCCTCTCTGTCGTCCCCTTCTTTCTTTCACTCCTTCTTTCCACCTTTTTCCTCGTGCATCTCGCGCTAGAAGCTTTCCGAGTGCAGATCGTTCGCCCGAGTGTTTCCGCGGAGACACCGATGCCTGGCCGGGTCGCGTTGTTCACACGTGAACATTCAATTTTGCTCTCTTTGAAACCCCTTCTTTCTCTCGTTCTCCATCGCTCCCGTTTCTACGCCCCGTTCATTCGTCCTGCACGGCATAGTGCAACTCCTGCTTCTCGATTCTTGGTATGCATCCGCTCTCTCTTTCTCTCTCTCTCTCTCTCTCTCTCTCGCGACATAATTACTATTTACCAGGCACGCATCATCGGCTCATTCCACGAGTCTTCTATGGCCGCAACAAGTACCGAGTAATGACAGAGAGTGGCTCTGCGTCCGTTTACTCCGTCTAGTTCCTCGCACCGAGGGAATTATCTTCGCTGGTCGGTGGTTCACCACGCGTGCCGGCGTGAAATACTCTCGCTCGCTCACGTATCCATTGCACGATACGTGCTACTCACATTCATACTCTTACCAATTAAACATAACCATCCAATGTCATATTCTTACATCGGTACACGCGCGGTGTCGTTGCGCACACGTGCAACGGTGATTTTGCGGCCGGATGCATCCGCGATTGTCCGAATCGGTCGACATCGCACGCTCATGAGGCTGCAAAATGATACCGCTCTCACGCCACTGACGGCGGAAGCAATTGCGAAATGAATTAACTTTGCGGCCGATTCGGCAGCGATCCCTCGAGGCGATCGATCCGTTATGTTGCTTGCGAAAGAGCTGGGAGAGAATTCGAAGCAGTACTGGGAACATCGTACTTATCTTCCGCGTTCTACAGAATCTTTATCCTAGTTAAAAAAAAATAACAGGCGACAATATGCTTAGCTGTCAGATCCCTTCTCTCGTGGTGTCTTGTTTGTCAATGTATAAAAAAAAAAAGAGAACCTTTCGAATAAGTGACAGTGGAGGCTGATATTCTAAAAGAGGATAAGAGGACGTCAAGGAGCTAGTAAATCCTTGTCAGCGTATAACTTAACACGTAAAGTATTACGGCTCACCCAGCTTTGGCTTAGTCCAACAAGAACATAATGTGTCATCGTGCAAAAATAAACCCTATTGAACGCGCGATCGCGGAAGATGTTAAAGTATAGGTGGGCGACAAGTGGGTTCAGGATCCGCTAAATCCGCATTGACAACCGCGAGCTGGCTATTTTCGGCGTTTAAAGTGGCGTGACTTCACCGATCCTGACTTGGGAATGTAAAGAAAAAAAAGAAAAGAGAGAAAAAGAACAGAAAACGGAAAGGTAGAAGCGCGCGGAGAATTTGGGCGGGGAGACGCGAAGTGGCCGATCAAGAGAAAGAGAAAGAGGTAGGAGACCAGTGATGTTTTCAATGGTGTTGTACCGGCGATCGAATTGTGCGTACCGTTCTGTCCTCCTTAGACGGCAGCGGTCTCGGTCCCCTCCGGCAGACGTCTTCGGTCGCTCGTGGAAGAGCCACACTGCCAGGTGTACACAGTGCCTAAGAGCCAGTCGGCCGACATAGTTATATCCTCTGAGTGGCCGCGGCGGTCGCGAGGCTCTCGCATTGCGAATCAGCGTGCTACGTCTGTGATTTCGTGGTGTGGTTTACGCCATGCGCGACAAACAAAAGTAATCAAGTTTCTTTTCCCCTTTGGATTTCTCTTTGGATTTTTCCCTGTGTCTCTCCCTTTTTTCGCGGACCGTATATAGGCTTGGCCCACGTTTGTGTATACTGTTTCAACATTGTGCGCTAACGGCCTTTCTCGAAAGAGCTCGCGCGCTTACCGATGATCCCGTGAGAAAGGTGCCCGTGGAATTCGCCTTCGCGCGGCGTAGGAGTGCGGGATAAAGCGCCGCCGAATTGCAACGTGCAATATCGTGCCAGTGGCAAATCGCGAGCAATTCGCGTCCCACAAAATTCGACGTTGATAGCATCGGCTACCGCTGCTGTTGCTGCTGCCGCTGTTGCTGCTGCTGCTGTTCTCTCGACCGTTCGACCAGGTACGTTTCCTGAAATTCGTCTGTGTACCGAAGGTACACCAATAGTGCATCGGTGTGTTTTCGATGTGCAGTATGCGTAGGAATGCGCAAGCCGCACATTTCGAACGGCGGTATATTTTGTCGTTATTTTCGGCGGAACGAAACTGTCAGAGTTTGTCCGGATTGCCATTGGATCGCGATTCCATGGGGTCATAGTGGTCCACGAAAGTATCCGGCGATTTAAATTCCCGCATATGCACGCCACGCTGTTTGTTATTTATTGCGCAATGTATGCAACGGTGTAACGGAAATATGAACGATTCTCAATTTTTATTGCTCTGTTACGCGTTTTTAATATTCTAATTGTTATTTCAATTTATTCCTGTCGCCCAAGCGTTGTACATACACAATCTGTCATAATAGTACTATATGTTAATAAATGCAGATCCCGCGTCATAAATATTAAATATTAAATTGCACGTCCATGCTTGTCTTATAACTTGGAAGTATTTTAAATTTAGTAATTGTGGTTCATATTTGTGCGTTTTCAATTTATAAATTGACGTTAATGTGTATTACGATTAAATTTGTAAAATTATTAAGATACTACATTAACTTTTACATATATAAAATCTTTTTGTAAGAATCTTGTTCCTTTAAAACTACTGTTAGTTATCATAGCCTATTTTAATGCTATATTAATCGAATATCGTTTCAAAGCTGACCATTCGTAAAATTAGCGTCGTTACAAATATTCTTACCTCATCTTTAATATTATTAATATGTAGGCAAATCTTATTTTCCAATTTACTATTCCTGTTCCCGTTCGCTTATAAGAACAGCGCGACACTTGACCAACGGCGATACATTCCATCCCGTTAATCCCTGCTTCCGTTAATTCCCCTTTATTCAGCCCGTCAGAATGCTGAAGCATTCGCTTAAGTAGCAGAGAAAATAGTCTCATAACGAAGAAAAACGGTTCAGGAAAACATTTAAGACGTTTAATTCTACGCGATCTTTTTATTTTACACTCAACTCTGAAAAGTAGTATCGTTACTATTGTCATTAAATATAAGATTCCACGAGACTCTCAAGCAACCTTCATCATGTTCATATGCTTTAATTTTTCTCCCCCATTTTCAACCTTTCTTCTAAAATTTTCATAGTAATTTCCATAATGAAGAAGATAAATATTAAAAGAAGTTTTCACGATGAAAGTTGCACGACATTTCATATTTCATAGTATTCTTCCGGAAAAGTAAAAAAGTGTACAGACTTGTCGGATTTCTGTTTGCATTTCTGAAATTAAAAATGAAGACAATTTTTTTTTTGCGGAAAATAAATTTTTTCCCATTTCTATTTCCTCAATGACTAATAATTTTTTTTCAAATTGTCTCAATATATCATGCTTTCTAGACTAGAGAATAATTTCTCTTACTCGATAGCATACGAATCAAAGATGTTTATCTAAAAACTTACACTTTTCAGACGATCAAAAATGTTGTATTAAACGCCCATTCTTCTTTCTGTTGCAGATTACACGCGACCACGACGTTACTGTATTCTGAACGTTCAATCGAGATACGACAATGACGAGACCGTATCGTCGATATCTCGTCACGTTACTGTTGCTGTTGCAAACCATCTCGAGGTACGGCCAGGCGGTTGCCGCGGAATCGACGCACGCGACCGATCTGTCGCCGTCGTCCGCATCCGTACCGTCCGGTCTCTCCGGTCCGGATTACACTGGACCATCCGCGGGTTCGGATGAGTGCGATCCTGAGATGGTTGGCTTCGAGCTCGTAACCGGCTACGTGTACACCGCGCCTACGAACATGCTCGAGTCCATACCGGGCACGTTGATGCTCACCGACTGCCTCGAGACCTGTCAGGCAAACGACTCCTGCCAGGCGGTCAACTACGAGACGGGCCTTTGCGTCCTATTCAGCTCTAACGCCGACAGCAATCCAGGTAAGATTGAATCGTTATCGTATCTTCTTAAAGACTGTAGTATGAACTATCGACTATATACGCGCTGATGCTAACAAACTCCCGAGGCTACTCCACCCGATAACTGTGTTCTAAGGTGGATATGTTTTTTTTTCTACGAGTGAAAAGTTAAAATGGAACGCGGACTACTTGATTGCCTTATTTAACGTGGACGTTAATTACGAACATTCTACAACTTCATGGTGGCATAAAGGAATAATTTCTACCGTGCAAAAGCATTTTTAAATATTGATAGAGTTTTGTTGTACTGTGCATTCAAAATTAATAACATTGCTTTAACAGATGCATTTACGGAGTGATGTTACCGTCCCGTTAAGAAAAATCCAATGTGACAATAATATTTAGAATGGCGAGTAAACCGAGATTAATGTGTGATAATCTTTTCTTGATCCGTTATCATTAAAATTATATTTCCATATGAACATGAGTGAGCCTCGAGGTCCCGCGCGTTTTCTTGTTTTGCACTATTATGACTTTTCGTAGAATAACCGAGGTATGTTAAGATCGTTTCACATCAGTCTTATACGAACATTTTGTGTAATGTAAGGATCGCTTTGGGCGAAGTGCAATAATTTTCTGTACAATGCCCGCGGTACCAATTGCCTTGATCTACCGGATGAAAATAAGCGAAACAAAATGTGAGACATAATAGACGGTGTCGTCCGGTACTCACGTCGGTGAGAATCGGGTCGATGTGCTTATCACACGTTCCTCGTAAACCGTACGCGTAATTTTTCACCTGTCTCATCCATTAATTAATACATTAATAATGAAAAGATATTAAGGATAAGATAATTCCGTTGATTAAAGATTCTAAACGTGTATAAGAGATTGTACGCTCGATAATTTCTCTAGATTATGGAAATGGTGAAAATATTAAACATGAATTTTTTCGCATTCGTGTTAACCAACTTGGAAATACTTATTAAAATATGATTAAGATATATAAATAAGATTAATTATGACAGGTGGTAAAATAATTTTCATTATTTAACTTTATACAAATTAATTTCTGATAAAAAGATTGATCAAATGTCGAGTTAATGTTAGATTTAAAAAATGAGTAAAATAAAGATGTTAAGATGTATTAAAAAATAATTTATTCATAAAAAATCGAAGAAAAATTGTCCGTAGAAAAGTAATAAGATTATCTTTCATCAACTTGCTGATGTATGCAAGTATCGAATATTTTTGTAACCCACCATGGATCTATATAACCCAGCAAGTTTAACTCTGATGTATATTTTAAACAAATTCTCCAACGTCAAATCAATATCGTATAAAAATATCGGGGATTTTGCATCGAACTGTGCAATAATCGTTCCCAACGTGTGTAACAATCTGTCACGAATATTATCTTTCACAATATATTTCAGAGTTTCCAATTTTTCCAGAAATATATCCAACATTTTCGATAAAATTAGTATTTTCGCATTGGTATTTAATTGCAAATGTACGTACATATATTAGAAATTTCCGTGCACTAATTATTTAAAAAAAAATATATATATTAAACTGTTAAAATAGAATCTATAAATACGTGGCATAATGGACAACAATTGAATAAAATGTATTTTGAATTCTACAATATACAATTTGATAAAATTGATAAAATTATAAATTATACAATGGAGTTTCATCAACTAATATTGATTCTTTCATCAAATAATGCGAATGGTTGATCGCAAATGCCTTTCGGCAAATACCTTTGAAATTGCATCCAGAGATTTTCGTTCGAATCTTATTTAAATTTTTGCAGAGTACGAAACAGCTTTCGCACTTTCAGTGCGGTTGATTTTTCTACGAGAGGCTGCACCCAGCGGAGCCACATATTGGGTGTTGCCCTGAGGTTCACTCTTTCTCGAGTATTTCTTGACCCATTATTTTCCCGCTGCTGTTGAATGCCTTTACGGCACGTAGGTATATACGTATGCGAGTATATCTTCCTCGGAGAACTTTGAAACGTTAATAAAATCTTGAAATAAAAATTGCACTACGTCATAGTAAATTCATCATTGGTACGTTTTATAACTCAAATGCCAAATAATGACTCAATATACTCGTATAATATATCAAACCGTTAAGAGAAAGAAGTAAAAATTATTGCAATGTTTGGAGATATAAAAAATTAAAAGCGATTGAACATTTTAATAGAGAGAGAGAGAGAGAGAGAGAGAGAAAGTTAACGAAAATTTTTCTTTTCTTTCTCTTTCTTCCTTTCTCTTTTCTCCTTCCTATCTTCTTGTATTTTATTTCTTGTGTTCAAACTGAATGTTTCATTTTCGTATATTTCACATATTTTATAAAAGACTGATATTATATGAGTTATGTGTACATTTATATATTCTGACGATGAATTATAAGGATCACGTGTATTGTCAGACGGTGCTACCGCAGTGGTTCCTCATGAATAATGGATACCGGTATAAGTAAGTGTAATGAGAAACGCACTAATTGAATCTTCCGAGGTATAATTAATATAAACTATACGTCCGCAGACATTGGACTTGTGGGCATTAATTAAACGGCAGAATAGGATCTTATACCTATGGAGAAGCGGTATTGTTCCGTTGATATTTTTCGAGCGCATCTGTCAAGGGTAACACATACCAAGTAATTTGCTTCCGAGATGAGGAAACTAAAACGGACGTGTATAAATTACAATTGCGTTGCAAACTGACCAACCTTTTAAGTAAAATCTTAAAAAAAGGGACTATTGTCATTATACGTGTATGCCTGAAAACAATTTACTGATTGACAACTATCGCGATATTATGATTATAATTTGTGTAATAATTCTTTTTTATTTGACAGTCATATTATCATTTATTATATTATATTTTAAATAAATAATATAATTGGAATATAACATTAATTAATGAAGTAATAAATGTTTCTAAAATGTTTCCATTGCTTCTAATACTTTCTGCCTGCGGTAAAGAATCCTTATATAAGATAAAAACTGACAATCTAATGGACTAACCGTGATGTACTTCATACTAGTTTTTACAGAGACCTAACTATATGACCGGAACAGATTCGGTTGAAAGACGGCTTCGTATCCCAATTGTGAACCGCGGTGCCCAGGGCGATGTAACTCGTGCTGACGAACATCTGGCGAACGAAATAAAAAGCAAATGTCTTGCGATCTCGTTTAATGCTTGCCTGATATTTCTTTTACGCGATCGTCATGCCGGATAATTGCCAAAAGGCACGGTACGTCGAAGTCCAAAGGGAAGCGCGATCGTACTGTTAGCCGACGATGCGTCGTTTTACGCTTGCGTCTTTTGTACCGTCGTAAAACCATCAACGCTTGAACGCACATGTGATAATCTAGTAGTATGGCGAGATACGAGTAAAGGGACGTTAAGGTGCGTCTTAGGAGCGAAGAAAGTAAAAGGTATTCGAGACAGGGCGCATATATGCAAAGGCTCCCTGAGCATCTTACGCACCGGCAACCGTTTACGGCGAATTTCTCAAGAAAACCCCTTATGCGCTAGCTCACAAGTATGCCTGTATGTGACAGCTTGACGTCTACAAAGTACTCTTTTTACTGCTTTTAACCTGCTTTCATCTCGCTTCCGCACGCGCTCGTTGTCAACGTTTTTCTCCTTACGTACCGGAATAAGAAAGATTTAGTGTTAATCGCGAAGTTTTTGGCGACGACAACGCGAAACCATATCGGATAGGATCTTTTTGAAGCAAGAATAGGACGGTGAACTTAATTCGATCGTTCGCAAATCGGTCAATCGCGGATGTCGAAGAGTGGAGAGGGTCTCAGTCACGCTTTGATAGTGGCTCGACACGAGTTTCCTTTCGGCACGATCGTCGAATGAATCTTTTCCCCGTCATCTTGCCACTTATCGATTAAAAACAAAAAGACCGGCAAATCAGGACTCTTGTCTCGTCGAAACCGAAACGAATGACCGAATAAAATTTTTCTCGGCCGACTATACATAGCACATGATTGTGATCGACGTTGGCAACAAAACGGCGATAATCGGCGACGACATACCGCGTCACGATCACGAAACTTCTAAAGCTAGGAACCCCGTTAGACGACGATAGGATCGTCGTTTGCACGGGCGAGCGAGCGAGCCACCAATCTCTCCTCACGTCTCGTCTCATCTCTAACGCGTGGACCTCTTTCCGTCCCTGGTGCTTCATTCGCGAACAACCATTTGGCACAAGAGGTAACCAGCAGCGACCGAACGTCCATGGAGGCAATTAGTTCTGGACGATATAGTCCGGTTTAGACGGCCGGCAACGCCGTCCGGTCTGTAGGTTGAATTCTCTGCTAATACCGCGCTTCGCCCTAATGCGTTCTTTCTACATGATCGTACGCAGCTCGACCGTAATCGCAGCTTGGTACCGCCACAAGGAAAATTTGCTCCCGTCGATTCGCAACGATGATTCCCGCCGCGCTTGCGTTCCATCGAGCATGCACCGCGAATAAACGTAACTGCTTTGAAAGTAAAGGTAAAGGCTTCGATCCAAAGGTTTCGATAATCCAAAGTAATCGATAAGAATTGATAACTGATACATTGACAATTCTTCGATATATACTCGTATATGTATATGCATGCATTAGACATCGTACATTTGCATGTTGCTTTTTTTTATGAATTTATGGATTTTTTTTTTTAATGGAGTTTCTTGCTCTCGTACGAACGATAGGATTATTTAATATTACATAAAGTTACAGCACATCTATATTCATCTAACAGTAGCAAAAAATACGCAAAACTTTCCGCATCTTCGCGACTAAAGCTTTTCAAGAGGAATGTAAAGTAGTTTTTCTGCCGATTGCCTTAATTTGTTTCAGCGTGTTAGACATTCAAACGTTTTACATTCAAGCGGGAAATTATGCACGAATTTACGTTAGTTTCGGTTGAAAAACGATGCAATAAAACCGGAAACTTTCTTATTTTTGTAAATAAACTTTTTTCTTTTTTTTTATTGAAATAAAAATGAAAATACGATTCGCTTTGCATTTATAACGACGCCGTAAAATAATATGCAGCTTGGATTTTATTAACGTGAACTCTATGCTATGCGAATTCGAAGAAGTTCCATATAAATGTAGTCGGATATACGAACGTCCATCAAAAATTTATATATGCGTATGTGCATCAGCGCCGTGTGTACGCAGCCATTTCCTATCCTTTACGACTGAGCTTCTCTTCAATCGTCGCTCGCTGATTCTATTTTCCTCGTTCACGTCGCCGCTATTTTTCCGCACATGTATATGTATTTTATGTATGTGTACATACATACGCGCGCGCGTACGTGCGTGCGTGCGTGCGTGTGTGTGTGTGTGTGTGTGTAGCTTGAAATATTAAGTTATTTATAAATTTGTATTTCAAGCAGTAAAGTTCTTGAGATGCAAGTATTTAAATATATAACTAATTACAGACGACTACCTGTCCATAAGTCGCGCTTACTAATATATTCAAGTGATCGTCTAAACGTAATTTGCATGGAAAGAAAATTTTGTTTGTATTAAAAAATTTAACTAGATCTGAAAATAATTTTATTGGACTATCAAAATAATTATGTAAGACGCTCAAGTTGATTGCTAGAATATCAAAATTTTTTGCAATATTACTTGCACGCTTGAGTATTTATATATAAATATTTTAATGGTTCAACAAAATTATTTTCAGATCTGTTTATCTAATACATTTTTAGATATTTCAGCGAAATCGTCCTGTCCGTGTAACTGGTCTCAAAAACTACTATTTAAAAAATAAAAATTTACAAATGATCATTTTACTAAATTTTTCAAGAACTTGCCTGCTATAATATTTTGAATCGAAAATTTTAAGACACTCTGTATGTATCTTATACAAGGCATACGATTCCGATGAAACCGGAATCGCGTACATATTTTCCTTAAAAACGGTTGTTTAGACACACCTAGGCGAAGTACCACGACTTCCGCGCAAGTCATTTTTCATTCTTATCCTTCCGCCTTTGTTTAACCGGGAATGCGAACGTCGCTATGTGTAGGTGTGTGTGTATAACGGTCCCGCGTATCTTCTTCGACGGCGAAAGAGAAAATCGTGACGATATCGCGAGAAGTTTATAACGAAATACCCGGATAAACGGCCCCAAGGAGCAGCCTGGTCCCCAAGAAAAAGTTTCTTGCACGTTTTTGATGGAAGGCGTGCGGCGGTCTAGGAGACCGATACCAAGTTCGCGCCTCGTGTCCAAGGGATTTAACTTCGCTGATATTATACGGGATTTTGATGTGACTTTGCCATGGTGAAGATTCCACATGTTGCGAGAGCTCAATCGAATGTAGCGCTTGGTACTCTCTAGACTACATTGTTTATTAAATAGTCGACATACGGAACTTGGGTCGTATCCTTTGTGACGAAATAAATACGCCTACGCGACATCACCCGTAGTTTGCTCCACGCCCAAATGACATTCACGGATTTATTGAATTTCGTTAAGCACAAGGCGGCCATCGACTTTAGGCCAACTTACGATTGTTATTTCTCGTGCCAAAGCGTCGAACGTAAATCTTCGCGGGAATCCGCGCTCATAAAGTATCCAGTGATTCGCTCTGGCGCGGCTCCAGCTTTTAGTATTCCCGACTTTAAAATGCGCCCGGTGCCGCTAGTTCTTAACTGCCGATTTCCGGAGATTTATGCGCGCGGACCGATTCGCGCTGAAATTGCACCGCGCTTATTACGATCCGCTGTAATTAGAACTATAGATCAGCATGCGAATAATACATTCAGACATGGCTGTCGTTCTTTTTATCCTTTCTCTCTCTCTTTCTCTCTCTCTCGCTCTATTCTTTCTTCCTTTCTCGAAAGTAACGGCGATAGAATGCTGACGAAGGTACGCCGAGCGAGTTGCTAAGGTGCGATTGTTCTCATATTTATTGTGGTCACCCGCCGCATCATCACGAGTTCTTCGCTATCGAACCGTTCGCGGTCGGTTTTTTTAATCGAAAAAGGATGAATGGTTGAAAAAAAGATATATTTGATTTTATCTGTCCCCCTCCCCCAAATTATTGAAGGACCAGTATGTTTTAAATAAATACTAAGTATTCAATTACTTTTAACACTTTTTATCCTTTAGAGATACTTTTCAATAGCAGGAAAATTATAAAAGGACAAATTTTATTAATTTACTTCTTTTCCAATTTAAATTTTTTTTATGTAAAACGCAATGTTGTTTATAATTATATTGCTAACAGCATAAATACCGCGAATAGGGGACTCCGAGCCGATGACCTTGATCTTGACACATATTACCAAACTTATGATCTTGAGTGACTTCCAACAAGTTTTATTTATCGTCGATTGTCATCGGTTAAAACGTTATTTATTAATAAAACAAATTTAATAAATAATGTCTTATTTCTGCTACACTGAGAGAAAAATGTACTAAATTTTAATAAATATTTATTCGAATAGTGCTAGTTGAATATTTACTAAATGTAAACATATATTTATTTGATACAAGAAACATTAATTCGATTTACCTATTATTATATTTTATTTAACAAATATTTATTTTTCGTAAATAAATGTTACATTAATACTATTCAAACAATTGTTTATTAAAATTTAGTACATTTTTCTCTTAGTGTATGTATATATATATATTTATATATGTACATAAAATTTGCATACACACACATCTATGTACTTGGATAACACGATTTCTGCATAAAACGTGAAAGGCCAAAGCATTGTTCCTTAATGAACGATATTAACATTTCCATGTGTGTCATCGAGCGGACTGCATGCGATCGCCCAGTTGTATTCTTTAAGGAATAAAGAGGGGGGGGGGTTTTTTCCACGATAGACCAGGCTTTCCAGACTGGCAATAATGCCGGTATCGCCGCATCATCGCGCATTGAAACATGAGTTGACTCGGAGCAGGCAATATTGAACCGCACGGTATCGGCATTTGGCCGTATCTATGTATCTATCTATCGTGTAAGTAGTTTTACGATAGAATAGAAAATGCGTAAAAAATGATTAACCGATTAGCCTTTGCCGTGTAGTTCATCTCTGAATGAAGATCCAACTCGATCTTTCCAAGTCGATCTATGTAACGTTTACAGAGAATATATCCAAAGTCATACATTTTCTCGAAGACAAATCTCAGACAATTGCTGATTTCATTGCATATCTGCTGTTTAATTCGCTAAATAATGTAGTAATAAATCAATTGATATAAGATATGAAAGGATTATATGTGTGTAAACGTTGAACAGAACGCCGTACATTTATTCGAGAGAATCGCCATTTGAAAACCATTTGGCACAAAGCAACACACATCAATTGTTGTATGCACTTTCGCGGTTACAATCACGAAGTCGCAGTCTGACGCCGCTAGTTGGACAGTATGACAAATTACACATAATTCACAAGTCAATTTCATACATGGTTGTCTCGCTACGGGAGATAGAGCTGTTGAGCACGGTCACGGTGGGCCAACTCGGGAAACGAATGGCTACCTCTGCAGGTAAAGGCAAACAAGCTTTGCTGTGTAGAGAAGTTATAAATATTCAGAAAGAGTGCTGATTTAACTTCCTTCTTCCAAAACGCTTACGCGATCCTCTCTGAATACTCTCTGGCTAACGTACGCAGATTTGCATGACAAGTTAAGCGACTCACAGTGCTACCGTTTACATTATTTCGTACAATCGTATGATCTTACATCATTTACATGCAATATACGGCAAATTATTTTTTTCATATCTGTATATAATAATATCGCGTTTGCGTACGTAGTTTCACAAATGAACACATTATACAGGATTATCACAAATTCCTAAAATTCCATAACTTTTCCCTGATTCTAGAAAATTTCATGATTTTCCCTAACTTTCAATAATATTTAAAAAATTTTTTACATTTTCGTCCTGTTTGGAAATCGTTAAATATTAAAAAAAAAAATTAATTTAACATAGTATTGAAAATTACTAATAATAATATTGCTGACACTGCTTGCACTTTAATTGTTAAGTTATATTTGAAATCTACATAGGTGTGATGTACGTGTATTAAACTTCTTTAAAGCCAAGAATTTTTATTTTCCAGAAAATTTTGCAAAATTTCCTCATTTTTCCCTGTTTTTTAATTTTGTGACAATCTTGCATTACTAAATATTGTAGATAAAGTAATATATCGGTACATTAAATGTTCCATGACATAAAACTCTATGGTACGACAATAGCGATGGGTAAATTCAAAATTGTTCCATATCGTTATAGAGAAAGCGTCCTAAAAGCAGTAGAAAAATCACGCACATTACTCAGTTCTCTTTTCAGAAATAATTTCCCGATTCTGTTAGCCATTCTCTCGGACAATTATGTCACGCCGTTAGCATTTCCAAGCTAACATGCTCAAAGAGAAACGATTTGCTCGTTGCGCGATTTGTTAACGAGCGCACACAATCGATGGTGACTTATGTCGGTGAGCTTCTTTTCGCATATCCAGCGCAGTGGACGATGAACGTTGCATGTCGGACCGTACAGCACAGATACTGAATACCGAAGTACCTTATATACGACAGACTGGATTTCAAATAGCCGTGGGAAGTACTGTCGGCCCGATATACGCCGGGCATACTAAGTACTTTGAACAGTACAGGCACATAAGGTGCCATCCGACATGTAAAGTGCGCTCAATCGCTCGAAATCGAAGTGCTAAAACTTCATTCCTCCTCGGTACGAATACACGTACCTACTTATTAGTGTGCGTGCGCGTTCATGTGTACTTATTCAGGTAAGTAAGACACGCGAATGCTTTCTGAGTACATTTACCGCAACTCGGTGTAACCACGTGTCGTCGAATGATCAGGTAGGAAAGGCGAGGTCATACTTGGCTTGCAAATTTATCCGCAGCGGTATAACTTGTCGATGCATTTACATAGAACGCTAATAGTATCAAGATAACGCGGTAGCAGGAAAAGGGACAACCCTCGTGGACGTCGACACAATCACTGAGCCATGCGAACTCTGTATCTCTCACGTTTGACATCCTGCACCGAAGTGGCAGGTTACATTGAGAATTTCGCGGCTACTTCTGGTAAAGGAGTTCTATTTAAGCTCTTGGCGAAGAAGCTATATATGAGAACGTTGGTTTCGTCGAATATATTGTAAACTGCTTTGTCTTATCTATTTGGGAACAATTACTGTATTTCAGGTAAATAAACATCTAAAGTAAAGATAGAAAATATATATATTGTAATAAAAATATTTAAAAAATATTGATTTAAATTAAATCTTTTATAAGACGATAATATGCACATGTTATAAATATTATTCTGTTATTAGTAAATATCCTGTTATTTCTAACAATAAGCTTCTTTTTAATGGATTAATTTTTTTTAATTCATCTAAATTTATTTTATTATAATAATTACGAGAAAAAAGAGACAGAAGGAAGAGATTTAAAGTTGCTTTTATTAATAGTGTGTCTGCCCAGTAGTCAGAATGTTTGAAACATAATTGTAAAGTCGTACAGTCATTCTCGGAAGAAATCTTCGACCGCTTCCGAATCCAACATGCAGAGTCATCCTGGTAGGTTATCGGCGGTCATGAAGGAATAACCAGTAGTCATTGCCTTCGTCATACTTAACTAGCTAATTCCCTTGTCTCATTCGAATCGGCCAACAGTAATAATACGTGGTACAGTACTATATTGAGATATATCTGTCGAATGATCGTAATTAAACTTTAATTGCTAGAAGATAATTTATATTTTTAATCTAACGCGCAATGAGCGATATTATTTCAAGATACACGATTGATTAACTTGTAATTAGAATAGAAAAAAGAGGTCAAATTTGATACAGAAGGATCTTTCAATTATTTTCATTTAAAAAACGAATGTATCATATATATTCGAGTATAAAATATTAAAAAAAAAATTTCTAATTATAAAATATATTTAAAAATTTCGAGAATTCTTAATATAAAAAGTCATTTCCAATTATAAAATAAATATATTGTGTATGTATGTGCACTGTTAATTTTTTTTTAAACGTGAAAAGAAAAAGGAAAGATAAACCGTGCAAGAAATTCAACTGAAAAGAATAGGCATAATATTATTTCCAGAATTGTATAATATTTAACTGTTTCTTATATTATAAGTATATATAACTGTTATAAAATTAATATTACATATAAAGACATAACTGTTTCACATTGTTTATCGTGTGAACAATGAATTTTGCAACAATAAAGTTTAACTCTCTCACGATGTGAACGTGATTATATTTATGTCCTAACCATTTAGATATAACTGAACAACGTCTTCTACGAGAACGATAATTATCGCCGTGTTTAATTAAATTTAGTAAAACAGTGCATTTAGAATGTATCGAAATTATCGGGACGCAACCGTCGTCGCGTGTGCCAGCGGTGGCGTTAATGACAAGAACTTGGGACAATTACTCGACACTTTGCATTCTCCGCGAGCCGAGAGAACGAAATGGCGTAGCCGCGTGATCTTCTTGAGCGCATCTTCAGCGCAGTTATCCTGTAATTCCGACGCCGAATATTCAATTTCAGCCGCGCGAGTGCGCAATCTGCGAAGTGCGAATAGTTTCCGTAGAATCATCGAAAGTAATTA
Organism: Trachymyrmex cornetzi; assembly: GCF_001594075.2. Classification (NCBI taxonomy): domain Eukaryota; kingdom Metazoa; phylum Arthropoda; class Insecta; order Hymenoptera; family Formicidae; genus Trachymyrmex; species Trachymyrmex cornetzi. Next base: position 267,757 of record NW_017299871.1, on the reverse strand, counting down.
CGTTATTGGCTCGTTCCTTCTCGTCTTCTAAGTTCGGTTGTGCCGGTCGGAATCGCGTGCTCGTGCCACACGCTCGTTTGATGTCGTGCGATACGATGCAGATACTCGTTTGCATATGAGATAGATATACATATACATACATATATATGTATATATTTATGTAGAAATATATATATATATACACATATATATCTTTCTCCGTTCACAGACCCCGCCTAGGTGTGGTTTCGTGTATTAAATTCTTGCAGCAAGCTATGGTAAGCGATGCATGCACGCAAATTAGAAACATACCATCAGGGATGTACAGCTACGTGGAACGTACATCCTCGCTCTGACGACATTACACGACGTTAAAAAGTGACGAGGGGCAAGCCGGGCTTGACTGCCTTTACCGCTGCTTTTACCGCTCCTGCATATTTATGACGATGGCAATGAAGGCGACCGAAACGTGCTTTTTCATGTCGGGATGAATGAGAGAAAGCGGGCGTTGTATTTCGCGGCAATGAAATCTTCCGTTCCGTTGACACGGAATGCAGCTGGATACGGACCGTGTACCGCAAGATGACAGCATTAATTACCCTACAGAATTAGATTTCTAACAAAAGCTGTAAATCGCGGCACGCCAATGTCGCAATATACGCATGTTTCCCAGAAAACGGTCTTTTGTGAGAACGCGAAAGGCATATTATTGTGAAACGCGCCATGTGAAGTGTACAAAATATGCAAAGCTCACTTGGGGTCTGTATACTTTATTTTTGCGCTAGACAAGCACGGTCGTATGGTTGACGGAGTGTGTTGTATTGCCGAGGGGAATGGACGTCGATACATTTCTGAAAGTAAAATCCTCGCGACGTGCACCACCGCAAACGCGGGCACGGACACTGAGTGGCATTGAAAAACAAAAGTGCTGGCAGAAGTAGGAAGACAAGTGGGCACGACGTGGATGAGAAAGCTGACCGTCGCGGGATACGTTGGTACGAGCGCATTCAATTCTTGGAAATGCGTCGCCGTCTACACAGCGGAAGAACGAGAGAATGGAGATTCTGTCGAGTGCAAAGGACGATTGAAAATGTTGGCGACGATCCAATAGAAGAGGGCTTCGTATACATGTTAAAAACGTTCTCTATTCGTAATATTAGTTCTACGAATAAATTCGACAAGAACACGATATCAGGAACACGCGAAAAAGCGTATGGGTCAATAGCTGGAGTAAGAATCAAGCTGTCACTCGCACAGTTGGAAATATAATATCTTTACTTCGCTATATCACCAATGGAAATGTCTTATTTCACGAAACACCGACTATTAGAAGCTCAGATATATAACTTCATCGGTTTCTTATTAATAAAACTTATTTTAATCCAAGCCAACCACTCATGGGTCCAACGGACCCTATGCGATTTTTTACATTGCTGTAACTTTTTTATAATATAATTTGAAGACCCGAATTAAATTTAAACATTTTAGAATTTTTTTCTAAAGTAATCATTTTTTGCGAATTTTTCCAATAAAATTTCTTTGAAGCATTATAATTAATTGAAAATAAAATATTATTTATTTGATTCATATTTATCTGCCTTTGTCTGACTTCGAGGTATAAATTTCACACGTTTTGAGCTAAAAAATATGTATTCCAGAGATATAACGTGACAAAGTTGCAGGGTTTCACAGACTCTGATGTGGCCGGGAAGGTAACCAAAAATAACAATGGCTTACTTGGGTTAATTTTTCGATTAAAATATGTAGGTATTCTAAATAATACGCTGTAATCAGTACTTCAATTGACAACTAGACAGATTTAAGTCTACTAATTATAAGAGATTAGTTTATTACCCTTGCACTTATTATGACCGAAACTTTTACAATCTGGCACATTTCCGTGTTCTTCATATTTGAATAAGAGAAACAGGAGTGGCAGCGACGTGAAACGCGCCGAGGACAAAGTTATACAATTCTAACTTACGGCTTCGTAATTACACGAAGAAATATGTTAGATCATATCTCGCGAAGTTCTCGCGTGTATAAAGAGTGTCAAGCAAATTTGTAACGCTCGTCGGACAGGCACATGTCGCATCGTATACAGCCACCGTTTCAGAAAGCCGAAGCGAGTTGCAGAAGCGGAGACAATTACGCCGCCCGGCGTGGCGGCTAGTTGAAAAACTGTGGCTTTACACGGCGCGTTAAGTACGTATAACAACCATTCGCAATTATGCGCCTGGAGACAAACGTGTAAATAAATGTGCATCTCTATGCGCGCGTACATATATAGGCGCACGCTCCAGAGCGCAGAATGACTCACGAGTGTCCCAACTATTGTGCGCCTACGCAAAGCAAAGCGCATGACATACTGCAAAGTCAGTCCTGTTACAAAGGTACAATGTTAAAATATCTGGGTACAGTTATTTGAATAATAAAATGGCTAGATACAGATAACGATACGTACTACACCGGCTCTGTTCTGTTTAGCGGCGGTATAATGTTCTATATCTTCCCGAGATCCTCTTTTTCTCTTCTTTCCTCTCCTAGATTCTCTGATATACGCGTATTTGTTTAAAAATGCAGCTACACTGAGAAAAAAATATAGTCAATTTTTTAATAAATATTTAGTTCAATACCGCCAACTAAACATTTACTTATAATAAATAAGTATTTGTTGAATAAAAAGAACGATTGTTAAATTTCAAATTAATGGTTCTTGTATCAAATAAATAGATCTCTAATAAATACTTAGTTGCCAGTATTCAATTACTACAAAGTATAATTACTTTGGGATAGTAATCAGAAGGTAAACCACAAATTAGACAAACGTGAAAAACGATACCCAGATATTTAGTCCATAGTAGATAAAAGACTTGCGTTAACTATGGGTGCACAAGATGGAAAGGTGGGGAAAATCGAGTCTTAGGTCAAGGTTAAGAGCTCGCACTCCGTAGAAAGTATAATGATCGAGCATACGCGAGGGATTGCTCGCCAGAAATCAGATATCAGAATCATAAATGCCAGCTGGCGAATATATGCTTAATTTAAAAGCCGATTCAGCTCCATTTACCCTCGGTATAATATTATAATATAATCGACATAAATTTTCAAGGAACACATAATAAATGTCAAATTACGAATAAAATTTGAATTTGGGATCTTAATATATGTAGATGACGTTATCATCATTTACTCTCGATTTGCATTGATTTGATTTACAATGTAATAAAATTATGATTACGCTAACTTAACAAATTAAGATTCTAATATTTCTGCTTTATATGTTGTTCGCAAGTTTCGCGCTAATCATAAGATTCTAATATTTCCGTTTTTATATGTTGTTCACAAGTTTTGCGGACAACATATAAAAGCAAAAATATTAGAATCTTATGATTAGCGCATCCGGACATGCCGTTAACTGCTAAGTGGAACTGCTAGTGTAGCTCGCTCCACCTTATTTACGATTTCATCGTGCCACCTGCGACAGAGATTACGTCTTCTGAACAGGTTTTCATACCGCATTTGCAGCGATGTTCGCCGCTGTAGATCGCTGAAAGTCTAGTCGCACGTAGAAAAGGAATCTCATTGCCTTTGTTGGAGTGCATCGGGGAAAGAGGTCGCGGAGAGAGGAAGGATGCTTGAGAGTCGAGATTATACATCAGATTCAACGCGCCGACGGGCGACGTCGTTGCTGATGCCACTTGAGCTAGAATCGTATCTAAATGTACCTCGTATATCAGAAATCGAACCGTTCCCCGCGGCGTGTGTTCCGGGAACGGTTTACGTACGTCATTTCGTGGGATGGCCGCATCCAGAATGGAGCATCGCACGCCGCTCTACTCCGTCGCAGATGCGCAACGACCATTTCTCGTACCTGGCGACATCGCGACAAGCCGCATGTGGAAATTTTCTTTGACTGTTTTCCGCCGCCGTCACCGTCGCCGCCTTACGACCGACTCATGGGATGTTTCGAGTATTTATGATAGGAATACAAGATGCAACGAAAGATTCACGGATGAAACGTTAAGTTTGTGTTACGGCGCGTTATCAAGGCGTTCTCTGTTCCTGTCGACAACGAATCTACGAAGGGGTCCATAATTTATGATCATCATTGTAATGAAAGTCCCTGGGTGTCCGCGCAACAAATCGTTCTCTCCTGCATAAGTATGCGAATATGCTTACTCAAGTCGAAAGTATTACCGCAATGTGTTACGCGGAATATCAGTGCATAACGCTGAATATCATCCTGGGCACGTTTCATTGGTATATTCATTGTAATAAACTGCACCCTGTAGTTCTTCATTACGATTGCACTGGCGTGAAAATTGAAGTAACGGTGTACGTTTCTTAGTTATTATACCAATATAGTCGATAGATGCTTGTTCACCATCAATTCCTGCACTTTGAATTTCGATTGACGATCAGCAGCAAATTTATGTACGAGCTGCAAATAGCTATTTTCTCAAGGCGTGAATTTATACGGTACGTGATACACGTACCATGCATTTTTCAAGGTAGAATGAATGATGTAAAAGTTAGGTGGTTAAACGGACAGGGAAAAACATGAAACGACACTATTGTCCACCTTTCCACTGACCGGATATAACAAACGCGCTCCACGTAAAACGACGGAATTGATCGGTACTGGAGAGTGCTTGTTCCAGCGTTGTTTCACGTATACTAGTTTGCGTATACCACTTCGCGGTAATCGGTAAATTGCGCTTCGTGCCGATCGAAATAACGATTTCGCGCTTTTCTAATTGGCCCCGAACAGAGGTCACAAATCATATCTCGAAGCGCGAAGGTTCGCGGTTATACATGCGCTCGGGCGAGAATCCTTTTTGCTCCTTTAACCACCATCACTCTGTTATTATCCCGTCCTTCCAATCCCCTCTTTTCTTCCCCTTTGCATCCCTCCTTTGCGTCCCTTGCTTTCCTTATTTTAACGGATTCCACGCCGCGGATGTAGGTACTAAAGAGTTATTGGAGGATGAAAAGGAACAGGAAGAAGGAAGCGTGGGAGGCGAGATGAGTAGACGGGAAGTTAAACAAAACACTTCGGATGAAGTTCTACGAGAGGTACTTAAGACTCGACTCCGTACTCCATTATCGCATAATGCGGTAGTATTATAAGAAGTAAATGGTATCCGTCTGTACTGCGTGTGAGCCCCCCGGAAGTGGGCATTCATAACCGTAATGTGGTGCGTACGTCTCAGTCCATAATAAGTAATGTCTTCCTACAATTTGAATTTTCACGAGTAATTTGACCGCGGTTGACCGCCGTAAAGAATGCGTCTATGTCGCGGTCGCAACTTCGACCACAATCTCGCGTAGTCACCGTTAAAACAGGCAACGACATTAGCCTGCACGGCGTCGTAAGGCGTGACCTGCTGATGGTAGGTAATTGAATATCTTTAGCGCCTCTTTGAAGATCGACGTGCTGCGACTCGATCCGCATCTCGCTTGAGAAACTCTTCCTTCGTATATTCCTTCTCTGCGATCCTCCTTCCCAAGTATTCCTCATCATTCTAATGGTTTATTACGTCCTCCTCAAAGTCCTTTTATTTTCGCTGTCTGTCAAACGCATTTTTTAAAATAATTAAATTAAATTTTGGCTCTAAATTGTTATAAATGCCAAGAGGTATAAGATATTTTTATTCTAAAATATTTTGTTAGACTTTTTATTATTATTATATCTTTTATTTCTCTTATCGTTTTATTCTACCTGTCCTCCTATCTCTTTTCCTTTTCTTCCTCATGCCCAGCTTCAAGCAAGTTTTCCATGAGTCACGATCGAAGCTCCCGTCACATAACGGAGATTAATTACGATTTAGCAAAGAGCGGATGACGTATGATGAGACGTGGGCGGAGTGCCTACTTCGTCGCTTATCGCGACGTGGGCCAATAACCGAGGAAGAACGTGATACTCGTGGCGGCGAGTGATAAACGCGTTGATTTATCAAAATTGTAATCTAACTCAACAACGTCTATAGATTATCGCAATTGCACGTATCACACGTGGGTAACATAACTGTGTACGCAACTTTACAACTTGACCCGTATAAAGCTCCGTTATTGAAATAATATGGAAAACTACACGCGATTTTTAAAACAAGTAAACAATATTACGTTTTGACGAATGTACACGCAAACTTTTAATATAATTACAAAAATATGAACTATATTTTAATTACTAGTCACCAGATTGGATCAAATAAGCTGCATTGGGAAATAATAATTTTTTTTTTTAATTACAATCACGTGCTGAAGGCGTACAAAATATTGTTAACACAGCATTAAGTATCTCAAATCTTTTCGCAATTAATTTGGAATCGTTTCTGTTTTCAGGCGCATTGTCGCAATCTCAGTTCCCCGTGTTTACGATCTATGCCCAGAAGAGTTGTCTGGCAGTGAAGCCCTGCGAACGAGCTTGGTGCATCGATAGAGTGCAGGGACACCGCCTTCAGGGTCACGCACGCAGGACCATGACCGCCTCCTCGAGGCAGCATTGCCTCGAGCTCTGCCTGGGCGAACGAGACTTCCTGTGCCGGTGAGTACCGATGCGGAGTATTTTCCTCTTATGTAGAACTGTCCGACTGCTCGTTTTCCATCGACCTGCTTTTCTATCCGCTTCATCGCGGATACGATGTTCGTGGAGTAGGACGAACTCGCTTCGTAATATTCGTCGCGAATCGGTACGCAGAGGGAACGCCGGCTCGAGTAGCTTTCGAGAAGCGTACGCTCCAATGCATTTTCCAGTTATTGGATTCTTGGACCAGCTAGAGGACGTTACACTACGCTCTTATACACTCACGAGTGTTTCTCAGATAAGAACAGTACGCCGTATTGGGACGTGAAAGAAAACGACGAAGAATAGCAAGCGTTAGAAAGGGTCAATCCAACTCACGTTACAATTGCTCTGTTTATCGCCATGTATTGCAGAAAGGACGTTTTCAAGACGAGCTTTTTCTATTATATAAATGAAAATAAGGCGTCAAATAACCTTGTGAGTTTTATTACATCGAAAATACGAAAGAAAAAGATATTCTACAATATATAATACACTTATTTGGCAAAAAATTAATAAACGCATACGTTTTTTATATGTGATATAATTCGAAAATTAATTAAATTCTACGGAAAGATTATTTTTGAACACATGTTTGTTTTATTGCCAAACAATATAATAATAAATAATAAGTAGAAAAGAATAATCTTGAAAAATTCATATATACTACAAAGGTTTCTTGTTTATTGCCTATTTGAGTTATATGTACGTATATTTGTCACACTGTAGTACGAATACATTGTGAATGCTCGATGAATAGAAATTTTTCAGTATTATCAATCTACACGAGATATAAAGCATAATAAAACGTTTTCATCGTAACAGAAATAACGATACTTGTATTATTGCGTTTGTTCTGATGAACGCACAGCGTATTATACATTATGCTACACCACGGGCGTTGGTTATTAGTTATCGTAATACCATAATGGTAGAATGAAAATTTTATTGTCGAGGAATTTGAATTTTAATTGTCAATACATTCAGGACTCGAAATAATGAGTACAAAACAACTGTATTACGTTAATGGAACAGATAATTTCTTTGTTAATGTCAAATAAAACGACGCGTTACGCATGAATATCTTATAATGTAATAATATTGATTTATCTTGATCACGTCTCGCAATCATATTTTCAAATTTATAAATTATCCTCGCCGTCCTAACGATTCAGAGGAAGCCAACGAGAGAATGCGATATACGACTTTAGCGGCTAACGAACTAGACGATCATCATTTTACGAGTATAGGTGCCGCATCGATGGACGTGTCCTTGTTGGAAATCACTTGCGTTGTCGCATTGATCTTATTTAATATAACACATAACGGCACGTAACCAGATGCAATAATGCGTATCGCGGCGTCCTTATTGCGTGCGCTTATAAATAATACAGTTCCGCATGGACCACGATCGCGGTTCCTATACGTTTATGTAGGTGGTATCTGGAGCGTAATGACCGACGCACTTTCATTACTCCTACAACGAAAGAGAGGAGAACGAGCGTGCAAGGGAAGCTCGCGGGGAAAGGAAAATAAAAGTATGAAATGGCATAGGCATCGAAGTTGGTTTACGACACGATTATATTGCATTTTAAATACCCCCTTTTATACGTGCCGCTATGGCGAGAGCTTTTCTGATCGCAGGGTGTTATATGAATTGTTTCGTTCGGTCGTATACATTATGCATGTGAAAATCGCGCGAAAATGGCGTATCCGTCGCTATGAGACAGGACATGAGAAGGGAGATCGTATATGGTTTTCATACGTGCTAATTATGCGGTATTACGCTCTCCTAGATATCAGGTTTATTCGTACCAAATTTACAAATATTATTCCACACTAAACACGCAAGTTTCTGATTCCCTTTGATACACAAGTTGAGGGTATCGGCACGCGCATGTTGCCCAATGCTGCATTCTCGTCTTTTCCAGTCTGTACTGAGAAGGCGTTTTTATCCGCGCATCGTTATTGCCAATTCTCTTTCTCCGATCGTTATCGCCGATACAAGTAAGCGTCTAGACAAGAATGATTTCTCTCGTGCCGCGATCAACCGTTAGACACTTAAGGATTTTTCTCACGGAAGTAGTGATTATCGATCCGATGGCTTTTCTACAATTCATATGTTGATTTATATGCTAATCCGTATAGTCCATCTATCAATTACAGCGCACTTGATCTGTAATTACATTCACCTTTGAAATGCGATTTTTATCACGTATCACATTCAGCGTGTTTTTCCTCGCTTTAAAGCTCACGCGCGCTCTTTGAATGCGCTAAGCATTTTAAACGTGACACGTGCTCGATGCAATAGCAGGCAGAAAAATGTACCTTTTTTTCCTGGCTCAAGTTAAACTACAAACTATCTATCGATTTTACTACGCTAAAACTACGCCGGTTAAATGTTCTTATATTTTATACTCGTAATATAATTTTATTTCTCAAATATTTTCGTCAATTATAAAAAGAACCTCTATTTTCTATCGCGTCAATTAGCCGCCAAAACATAAATAAATTTGAATAGATTAGTTGTGAGAAACGTCAGAGTATCAGACATTTTTCATTGAGCAAGCATGCGGAAGACGATGGCATGGGTCGGCGCGGCGCGTCTTCCGATTTCGATAGAGCTTGGTGTTGCGCGTTTATGCGGTATCACGCCGACGCGTCAAGGTTCGCGTCCGTGAGGCAAGCATGCCGGGTGAATGTGCACGTGCACACCTTGAAAGCCTCCAAAGCGAAAGGTCTCTGCCAGCTGGTCTCTCGCGAGCGACCCCCAGAGCTGTACCTTGGCTTCGACCCGAGACAGGGTCGAGAGGTCCTCGGCCAGGCGGAACCGTATCAAATGTGGCATAGCTACGCGTTTTCTAGACCCCCGGTGTTTGAAGAAACCGTGGAAAAGAGAGCACCGGTGTGAATATATGCATGAACGACCGAACTGCTGAAGCAAATTTCTTGAACAAACGCGCCCCCTTCGCGTTTTCCAAGGAGGGTGGTGCAGACATAATCCGCTTAATCTCCGAAGAAATGAAACGTGGCGCTAGGAAGAAGGCAGCAACTAAACTAAAAACTTTGCTTATCGTAGCGATTTTCCACGGAGATGATAGACGGAAAATATATAATTGCAATTACGCCGTTTAAACCGATTAATATGCGAGAAGCATATCGAGTAACGTGCGCCACGCGGAATTCGGTCAAATAATTAGCGTTAATTTATTTCGGGACGATTTATTGTGAGCTGTGTACAACGTTAATATTAATTGGCATTGCAAATTGAATAGAGGAATAATAATTATTTGATATACGCTCGCTCGCCACCGAAGGCTGTTTAATCGCGAGCATCCGTATTCATAAACACCGCGGAATAATTCGGTACGAGAACTCACAGCGATATCGACTAAAATCGTATAAATCGACGGGTCGCTATCGAGCCGAGGCGATCGGCAGAAACGTGCGCGCGGCCAGGTCGCGCGGCAAAGAGGAAACAACAATGAAACATTTATCCATGAGATAATGCACGACGAGATAATGCACGGATTCAGAGATCATTGAGCGAATAAAGGCGCATCCTTAGGGTTCGCATAATCTTTCTATCCTAACCCGGCTAACCCTGAAAGGTCAACGGTGTGTAGCGGCAGAAACACTTAGGAAATTACATAAATATATATACTTTGTCGTTCAAGAAAAGTCAAGACGATAAGGAAGCGAGAGGGTGACCCCGCGCGTTTTTCGAAATCAACCCGAAAGAAAACGCGGGAAGGAAGTTAGCTATTTCATTAAATGTAGATAAATCTCCGCTACGCGTCTTCCCCGTTGGCACCGGCCGCAATTGTTCACCGTACCGCTGCTCATGGATAATCAAGAGAACCTGTAGTATTATGTTATTGCGCAACAATACGCGCGTGTGATCGCGAGGGTTAGCTCTAGACGTGATGCTCTGGTTGTCTCGCACGAAGCCAGACCTCGAAGCTACTCGCTCAAGAAGCGCCGATGAAGATTGTATTAACATTCCATGGGAACAGTATTCCCTCGGTACAATCGCCTGATTAGACATTGTCGGCGCTTGGCGGCGGAATTCTTTTGCGAGAACTCCTTGATTTTCAACGAAGGCGCTTCATCACGCGGGAAGATGCTCGCCCGTTGAGATTATTGAAAGTTATTATGTTACAATCTTTTTTTTTAAGACATGCATGCACATCCGACGTTAATATAGATTAATATCCCTTTAATGACTGCGTATCATTAACAAACATCACATACTTTCTTTCTGTGATTTCTTTTATTTTCAAAATTGTCTTTTGTAACGATTATGTTTTTTTTTCTCAATAATTATTTGAAATTTCTATCGTCAATCTGAGTAAAGAATTTAACTGATAATAACTTTTTAACATTCTTTATTCGTCGATAAGTTTTTCGAAAATTAAGTGTTTTAGTTCTTTCATTTATGGAAATTTTCCCGTTAAGTATTTTAAATTTGAAATATCTTCCAACGTAAATATATATTGCTTGTACGATTATTGGACCGGAAGAAATCTCTCAGAGAGAGGTAACCAAAGTATGAAAATGATACAATCGAAGGTCTGTCGCGGAAGTAGATATAATACGTGTATATTTCTTTTGTCCAATGCATTGGTGATTTGTTGCGAGCAAATAGTAAAGACTGAGCGCATCTCGAGTGATGTGCTCCAGATGAGTATTCGAGAGTACCGCGTTTGGAGCGCAGAGAAGAGAATAGGAAGAACGAAGAAAGACGAAACGGGGTGCGAGGAAGGAGGAGACTGAGATCGTTGTGCACGCTTACGACCGTCGGGACTGGTCGGGGCGATCGATCAAACGCGAATCGGTCGTTCGAGAATCGTTTCTGCTGCTACAGGGGGCTCAGACCTAGGCGATGGCTGTTCACGAGAGATAGATTATTACTGCCGGTACGCCGTATCGGCGTTCCTTGTTACCGGGTAATGAGTTTATTGTTTAAGAATCACGCCAGAGTTACATGTGCTGCAATCAATTACAATAATGTAATATAATCGTAGCAAGGTCCCGTGGCGTGCGGTGTATAATGAGGTCTTCTCTCCCTAATGAGAGTATTGGTTCACGAGAGGTGGCCGCATAGTCTAAGCACGTACGGCCATGTACTCGAGTAACGCGCATGTAAGTACAGTAAGATGCACATACGATACACACGTTGATCTCGTATGCACATTCATGTACCTTCGTGCGTACGTGCGTGCGTGCGGACGTACGTGCATGCGTTCGTGCGTGCATGCGTGCATGCATGCATGGGTACGTGCGTGCGTCCGTGTGCGCGTAAGGCGAGATGAAATAAAACTAGGAGAGAACGGAAACATTCGCGCCAACTTTCGCCTTGTGCGGGCGCGAGTTGTAAATCTCGGAGAAAAGTTTAACCGAGGATATCCAGGCGCCTAGATAAAAACTTGCAGAAAGTTTGCGACGAAAAATTCGAATCCTACGTCGACGGTGGCAGCGAAGGCTCCCGGAAATCATTAATCTGGCGTGTCACATCGGACATTGCTTGAACGAAGAATCCCGGAAACGGCAGACACGAAATTCCTTTTATCCCAGGGGTTAGCTCGACGATCCGGGAATTCAGAAAATTTGCATTGCTGATAATTGTAGAAGACTCTTAAGACGCTATGACGCCTCGCCGTGAATCGTGTCAAACTGATCGCACTCGGGTGTTCCTAAGTAGTTGATATTCCCTGATATTATTACGCGAATTCTTTGACACGTCCCATAAAATTCGTAGATTTGCACGTTCGTTCTTTGACATCTCCCTTATTTAATTCTACGAACGAACGACTGCGAAAGCCGAAGCTGATGAGAAGAAGAGCACTTACGCACCATGACTGCGTCGAAGTGGCAAGCGACAAACTTCCTGTAAAAAATTAACGTTTTGAAACGGAAGGACGTTGAGGGCACTACAGCGTGAATGAGGCCGGCTCTGGCTTTTGTCCCACAAAGTCGAGTATCACGAGCGAGATTCGTTGGAAAGGGCGGTTCCAGCAAGGAGAGTATGTACGGAATGCATGATGCAAGCAAAACAGTTAAGATAACCAGAGTATTTTTGGTCCCGAAAAAATGATGCGTTATTACCATGCGTGTTACGTCGATTATGATATAATCAAGAATTAATCAAGGTAGTGATTAATTATGCAAATCATTCAGTATGATATGCGTCTGTTATTAACTTATACTTAAAAACCTGTTTCGCATCATATTAATTAATTAAAATAAATTTTGAGCGACCTTAACTCTCGTATTTGACATAAAAGAAAAGATTAAAAATCAAAAGTGTCATAAATTTTGAATAGTCATTAGCGAAAGACATCAAAATGTTACTTTCTCCGCGTTTCAATCTTTCTTTGAATCTATATATTAAATAATTTTATCATAATATAATTTGTTAGTTACTGGCAAAAATAAAAATTTTATTGTAAAGTAATAGGGCATATTGACTGATTTTATCAATGCTATTACAATAAAATTTTATACTCGAAGTAAAAACAAAGTATTTTTGTTCAAATAAAATTCTGTTCTCGCTTGGTATTTTTCCATTGTATGTTTTATATTTTATTGTGGCCTAAAAAATGGTTATTGAAAAAACAATATCTGACTACAGTTATTCACATACAGATACACAGGCCGTTTTGGAAAGAAAATCATGAAAAAAGTGTTGAGAAATTTTGATATATAGAAAAATCGTACGCCAGATATATAATTTAATAATTTCCACCTGTAATACTCATGCTTTTATATTATTCAAATTGAAATTACATATTATATTTCAAAACCATATAATTCGTTAAATTGAAATAATAATAAGGTACGCCAAATTAGCTTAATTTCACCACTGTAAAACGCAACTGTCTATCGCAATGCGCGCGCGTTGAACATTATTTCTCCTAATACTATAATTTCTCCAAATAGTCTCCTCGGCGCATTAAGCGCTATTACCGTTTTCTCGACAGCAAATACTACTTCTCTACTGCGATTTCACTCTGTTACATTAGAAAACAAGTCCCTCTTCCTGTACGCTTAGTCGTGCACTTAACGTTAGGAACGCTGCCCGATGTAACCAACACCGACACGTCCAATTATAAGTGCGAAATTCATTGTTCGAGGGTCCGTGCAAGCGCACCGTGTAGTTCGTCCTACTCACGCGCTTGAAAGACTGCCAACAGGCGAGACACGCTGCGGTAGCATGTACCGGCGGGCTACTTAGAGCAGCAACAATCTCGAAGTCGAGACACTCCCACGAGAAATCTTCGACGATCGTACGGCGAAAAGAGCATTGGAGGAAAGTAACCACAAAAGAGCAAAGAGGACATTGGCACGTCGAAGAAAATTGGAGAAAGAAAGAGGGAGAGTCACAAAGTAATTTGATAGAACTCCCTTCCGGCAGCAAAAGCAGAACAATGTTTATAGAGCTATACAGATACGAAAACGGCAAGATCCTAAAAAGAAGAAGAAGAAAAAGTATTAAGAGAATAATATTTCATTCTGTCCATTGACACACTAAAGATCGTAAAGCGGAGACAGAAGCTTTTATTAATTATAAAAGAACATATGTGTCGCTGGTAATATTCGTAGGAATGATCTCACCACAGCATGTCCCACGACGCTACTTGTTAGAAGATATACTAGCCATAAATTCACAGAACACACCATTTAATGTCACGTCACGCATTAACAGTCGTAACTTGGTCTTCCTATTGTATTCAGTGCCTCTCCGGTTGTCACATGACTGTACTTCGCGATGAACAGTAAATGGGTCCCTATAGTATCCGCTAACGTGTACTGCAAGTACGTACCGCAATCTGCTTCAACTGCGGATAATCCTGATGATTACGGACTAGAATTTGACGTACCCTTAATTTTCATGTGATGACTTCAGTATTCGCGCGTTTCTTTATAATATCTCGCGCTGCAGTTTTTGCTTGTGTTATCGTGAGTCGTTACATGAATAGCTGCGTGACTAGATGCGGTCGCTGATGAAAAACACAGTCGCAAACTTGATTGCGAATTCGAGGAATGGTATGCTTCTTAAAGAGAAACGTCTGATGGCATCGTTGACGCGTGCAGCAGAAGTCTGTAACGAAGTTCGAAAGAACGTGAATCGAATGAGGAAAGTTCAAAATAGGTTAATCGAGGCGGGAGTAGAGAATGTGCAGAAAGAGTGATAAACGATCAGAACAGTGTTATCGATAAGATGCTGACCTTATAATGTACAATCATACTTCCATTTCCCGCACAATGAACAATTATCATCACCCAGCTGAAATAACTCATGGATATTGTTTTCCGCAGTTACCCTCCGGGATGTGCAGATATATATCTACACTGAGAAAAAAAAAAGTTATTAAAACTTGACTAAATGCATTTAGTTCGTAATGATTATTTAGTTCAAATATTTATATTAATGAAATCTTGTAATTTAAAAGATGTTATTTGTTCGAATTAACAAATATTTGCTTGACAGCCCGTGACTGCTACATTTAGTTGAATCAACTAATATTTTTTTGAAACAGCAACTTTTTTTTCTCAGTGTAAATATAGGAAAATTGTATAAAAAAATATGAAGCCGAGACAGAAAGAGAGAGGAAAGCCTGCATGAAATTCATGTTTACTTGGAGCATCGACAAGTGAAAAAGTCACAACACGTGACACGATAATTGCGACGGGAAGAGGAACCGCGGAAAAAGGCAAATTATTGCCGCATGGTTAAGAAACTGAAGACGCGTAACGAGCTATGCGGTGCGGTTTTCAACGTCCGGAGGTCTCGCGACGAAATAGATAGATAGGTAGGAGCGCGTGTTAGAAAGAAAATGACGGACGTCAGTTGAAGCGATTTGTACGGACCGTAAATAACTAAATAAAATTAATAAAGACGGACAGGTTAGTCAAACAAGATGGATTTTGGCGTTAAGGCGCCGTTGAAAGCGTAAAACGCAAAGAGGCGAGTAAGTTATCCGCGCGTCGCTCGACTGCGAGATGCCAGAGAAAGCAAAGGATAGAGACGAAGCGAAGCATGGAACGGATAAAGCAGCCACCTCCCGCGTGGGTAGTGTACCTCGATGTGAAAAGGTTTTAACGCCGGCGAGCACAAAGCAATCAATCATCCAGCAAAGTTGTTTAATCCCAGCAATAACTTGCGCCACGCCAACACCACGTACGTATCGTGCTATGGGGCCAGCGTAAGCAGCGACTTGTTACCGGCGAGAAGGCCGACCTCACGCAAGAAAATTATAAGTTTAAGAAAGACACGTGGAAAATGTCCATTTAGCCTGCACGCGAGTATGTCCTGCTAGTTCATCATCCGGCCTAGACATATTGCGAATCACACAACAGTATGTCGATCTTCTTTTTTTACACGGTAATGACAGATAAATGCGCAGTCTAATATGAGAAAAATATCTTTATAGAATAATGTCGTCCTATGAATAATCTCATTTACAATTAATTGAATAAACGATTAGAAAAGTATGACATTTGGAAATTATGTATGAGGGGCAATCAAATGAAACGTAGCGGATGAAAAATTCAGATATTAAAATCAATTAACATGTTAATAATCACCGTGGTTGGTAAGGCACTTTTTCCATGGTGAAACCAGACGACTCTGTTCATAAAATTCCTTGTCCTATTAATAAAATTCCTGAGATCGAACTCACTCGCAAAGAGCGTTTATTACATCAGGCTTTCGCTACATTTCATTTGACTGCCCCTAATACATATGTACATACAATATTAGATTAAGATATCAGCCAATTAATATTATTTTTATATTAAATCTACGCTTGTAAATAACACTCGTGGTAAACACATTTGATAAAAAAAAAAACGAGGATAAAATCATTGCAAGAACGTTGCAAGCGTAAAGTGGAATGCGGGTTTAATTCTGGTTGGGTTAGATTATACGAGACGTGTAGGTCGTCATGTTTAATTTTTACTGTCAACTGAGTCGTCGCTTTCTTCCGGTAACGCGTTTTTTATCCCAACAGATGTTAATAGCACCCAAGTGCTCACGTTGGCGAATCATTACTGCAGGTTAGGTTTCCTCGTTTACAGCCGTTCTCCATTACGCCTCGGCGAATTACGTCGGTGGAACGCCTATGAAATCGTTCGAATACCACGTGCCGATAGTGGCTCGACGCTTGGTCGCCCGCGCGCATACATCGCAACGGCACTAACGGCAATCCCGGGGAAAGGGACCTGCCAATATCCCTAATTAAATCCATTCGCGCGAGCATGAAGCGTGGTATGAATCACATACGCGCGATCATTCTACCCACCACAATTTTGATAATACGCGACGCGTATGTCCGCAAACCATCTTCTTGCAGTTAACATCTCCGCATCGCGAAAAAGATCCGATGTTTCTCTTTTCCGTCATACGGCTTCTCTCTTGTTTCCCCGCGATCATTTACCGTTGGATACATCCTCGGTCGTCTTGGGGCCGCTTCGTTACATTCGACGGGCATTATCGCGAAACCGCAAGGGCATTTTTTTTATCCTTCCCACCTCCATGCCAAGTACGCAGCTGCGTTGCGTGGTTCCGCACGGGCACTTGTGTAATTATGCGCGAATCGACGTCGAAGTACTCTCGAGCGCACGTCGTCGAGATTCATGTATGCCAACCGTGGACGTTGCGTGTAAGCGAGCCACTCTCATATCATCGTGCAACATACAGCCAGTGCTGAAACAGACCGGAACGTGTCAGTTCGCTCGGTCAGAGAGTGATGTAGCGAATGAGTACGAGAGAAAGGGAGATATGGGGAAGAGAGGAAGAGAGAAAGCGGAATCTGACGCGTACACGCGGTTGGATAATCGTCTGGATGCTACGATCCGGTATTGCACGGCCTCCGAGGTTAAATTGCGATCAAGGGCTTAACGGTGATTTCCAAGGCCGGGTGGAGATACGTGACTGATTTCTACGATTTATTCGCGTTGGCAGTTTGTCCCCACCGTTCCGCTGCTACGTATTATCGATTCCGTCTAGCGGATTCCGCCTATCTTGTATGTTCTGTCGCCTGAGAACGACGGTAGACTTTGAGGTCAGACCCGGATCTTGCAGTCTCATTCCCATAGAAATCCTGAAATGGCTCGCTGCTATCGTATACTGTCCGCGTTATGAAAATTGAAGCGTGGATTAACTTTACTGTCCGACGGGGAAAAGAGACTTTATAGGGGGATAGGTGATATTGGCGACAGGGAGTATTCGTGCCGATAGTTTTATTACCCGCCGGTACAGTTTGACAAAGGTTCTTTGAGATTTTTTCTATACTTGGAAAATACAAGAAAGAAATATGGAATTATTTTTTATTCGTTTATCATAAAGCATTATTACTGCGTTAATACGCTTTGCGTATGCGCGCACTGTGCAATAATACAATTTTATACTTTGATCCGGAATATCCGAGTTGTTTAAAATAATTTAATTTTAAGAAACTGAATATTTTATAAAATATCACATTAGCTATATAAAGAATATTTAATATTCGGTACAATGGAATAGTTAATACAACTGGAAAATTCTCATTTGTAACATAAATTTATCAGAAAGATATATTAAATATTTTAATATCATATTTACAGAAGAAAAAATGGATGGGAAACATATTCGTTTGTCACAACATACGCAAAATATTTTTGCGTAGCATTATTACCGTACTCTTTACTTTACCGTAATGCAAATACTACAGTGAAATGGTTAATACAACGGGAAAATTCTCATTCGTAATATAAATTTATTAGAATAAATATAATAAATATTTTAATATCGTATTTACAACAGAAAAGATGAATTTGACAAACGTATCCATTTTTCAAAACACACAAAATGAATTCACAAAATAATTTTAGCATTATTACATTAGTATTTCTCACTTTACAGTAATACAAGCAGTACAACGAAATAGTACCTATAATTGGAAAATCTTCATTTGTAACATAAATTTATCAAAATAAATATATTAAATATTTTAATATCGTATTTACAGCAAAAAGAATGGATGGGAAACATATCCGTTTGCCAAAACATAGTGAATTCACAAAATATTTTTACGTAGCATCATCATTACACCATACTTCTCACTTTGCAGCGCTAAAAACGTTGACAAAAACTTTTAATGCAGAATCGGTCAGGTTCTTGTACGTGGAAAATAGAATAACTAGATAGATCGTGTGCTTTGATGCATAGTTCTTGCGAGTTTTACTGCCATTAGAAAGCGAAAGCGTAACTGTCAGAGTCTACTACTACATTCCGTAAGCTGGTGTTTATGAACATACTCAAAGATTATGTACGCGATCCATCATCGTTTGTTAACGGCTATAAATCACGCCCGATATAGTCGGGCCGTCGGTCAAGGTTTAGCAAATAGAGTCCTTTTTCAAGGAAACGTCAATCGCGCGGCGTCAGTATCTTTTATCCGAATACGGTACGTTCGAGGGATTATCGCTGGCATTAACATCGATTCGCAGATTGGCGACCGTCCACCGCAATTTTCTCGTAGGTACCCCGATAGAGCGCCGCGCCATTTGCAGAGGGAATTTATTTCACGGCGGTGTAATGGCGCTGGGAATTCGCCGTCGTGTATTTAAACGCGGCACCTCGCTGCGATGATCTCGTCCTTACCGCGATTGCGGATAGCGTACCTAAGGCCGGGGGAAAACCGCCGCGTGAAATTAACGGCACTGACCGCTCGCATAATCCAACGGACGAATAACGGCGCTAGACCGCGTGGCAATTAGCCCGCGGAAAACACACAGTCGAACAAATATTCTCTCAACGTGGTACCGACCATGGTACCAGCCATGAGTGTGTGACCGCGCGGCGAACATGGAGGAACCGTAATGCAAGACGGGTGAGACGGGTGAGAGAAGAAGGAAGGTCTACACACCCTCGACGACACCGTTACCCGATGATACTTGTCATTGTACACGACCTACCGTACGATGTTGCAACGAAACACGTGGCTGGATTTCACGCATACGCACATATTCCTTGACGCGGCACCGCGGGTCATTATAGACACGTACGTACGTACGTACAAAGCGGTAAACGCAAGGTCGGCGCGATCGGCGATAATAGTAATCCCTGAGTTTACGAGTTGGCGCACGTGAATCCGTCGCGAATCGCCTACGAGAAAGAAGAAAGGATCGAATACGCCATGAATCCTCTCCCCCGCAGGCCTATGTGATATCGTCACATACCAGAGAAGAGTCCACTCGTATCTGTTCACACTCGTTAATCCTGCTGCATGCCCTCGGCATTCGCGCCGTTCCGCGATCAGTCGCCGATATACAGCGGGCTATATAACGTGATGGCTATCGCCAAGTGTCATCGCGATCATTGCCATATATTCGCTACGCGTCACGAGCGGCGTGCAGCGGTTCGCCGACCGAATGAGTACTCGCGGCACTGTCCCACTTTCAGAACGTGTTCGCCGTATATCTCGTTAGACAGCCACCCACGTGGTCCGAAATAACCCGTCTCTAGTGGGACGCCGCTTGATGCTAGGGCCGCGATGCAAAGCAGCCTGAGCAAAGCGAGGACGAGGAGCGACCAGGGAGAGGACAGTACGTGGTGGGCATCGGAGAGAGAGGAGAAGGTCCATCGTGGTAAGCGGCGAGCACATGCCTGTCCGATCCGACATAGTCGCTGAGTACAAGGTGGCATTGGGGATACAGCCGGTCTCTCGATCGCGGTCTCCGATAGCCGCCGCATGACAAGCCCAAGGGGTGTACGTAAACGGCTGAATCTACCTACCGACCTCTCTACTCTGGACGATGCAAGGAGCCTCTTGTGTCCGTTGTGTCTGGCCGCATTCCCTCATACTCTCTCTCTCTCGCGCGCGCGCGCCCGAGCGCGCTTTGTATGAATATATACATAACGCAAATGTATCTCTTCCCCTTGTATCTCTCTCTCTCTCTTTCTAAATGGTGATTTCTCTCTTTTTCTCTCTCACTCATTCACTCACTCTCTCTTACACGCGCGCTCTAGATTGCACTCTCGAATGGATTCGGTCGATAGTCTACATTCCACGCTTGCTTCGATACGAACTACCTATTTGATGATAGAGTACACGGATAATCGAATGACGTTAGCATCAGGAGCTGAACTCCGTGATTCGCACGAGCAGTTTATTACGTAGGAACTGCATTCAGCGAACGATGGAGATGCAGACGACGAGCATGCAAAGTAGTGGATCGCTTCTCGTAGCTTCCTTCGGAGAAAGAAACGATGCGGGTGAAGACAGGGACGAGAATAAAACAGACAGGGACGGTCAACGACAGGAATAGTATACCGATATCGTTTGATCGACTTGCTGCTTGATTAGCGATTCGCCGCAACATAAACATCTTGACCACGAAGGATACTATCGTATACTACGTCGTAAATACCCAAGAAATCGTATTGCTACGCTACCGTTTGTCTGATATTTTCTCCTACGAATACTCGTTCTTTCATTCTGCTGACTAGCACCGACTTGAAATCTTTTTGCCAAGTTCACTATTCGTCGTTCAGTATTCAAAAATACTGTTGAATCACGCCGAACAGGGAGACGTGCACATAGAGAGCAAATATACAGACGTGTTTACAACTATGTATACACGTTGCTCCTACCACAATACATGTGAATATTCCGCTAATTCAACTTTGGTTAAATCGTAGTTAACAGATCAGGGATATTGATTAGCCAATTTTCGGAACTGTTTCAAACTGTACGTTCAGTAATTGGCTCGAATGAATATCGAAGAAATCAAATCATTCTTGTCAGAATACTAGAAAGGATCTGGTTACTACTGGAAGATTTCTATAGTTTACGTTTATGTGTGCGTGCATGTCTTGGTACGTTATTAATAATGAACATTAATATTCTGCGAACTAAGTAGCAGATTCTCACTGCCATCTTGTCGTCTCGCCATCGCGTTATGATGAATATACCATCGCCTTCGCTATGCGTGGCTGGCGAATTAAATAGCCAATATGCATGCCCGTATATATACACCGTATAGATTCATGCGCGTACGGTCATGCGTTGAGAATAAGGAGCGGACTAAGGAGCAGCTTATTCTACGCAGCGGAAGTACCGCATTGATTTTCCGTAAATTAGATGCAAGTCATAACCATACATACATACATACATACATTGGAAATTATAAATACAGATAGCATTAACGACAAGGTATTACTATTAGAAATCAAGCGCCAAGCTCGCCCCTCGTTGCACCATCGCGATCTTATTCACTTGATATGATCATTCAACGCGGCCAGCGTTATAGTATTTTCCTCTCTTTGTTTCTACTGGGTACTACCACAGGATATCTCGGCGATACGTATGAGTAACAAGAATTAATATCCCGCGGTCCGCAAGGGGAGAGCGTTCACTTTTGCCTTGTCCGCTCAACGTCGTCCCACAATAAATACATCTTTCCCTCTTCTTATTCTACTTCCTTTCCTATCCTTCGCGAGCGCACGGTGTATTTCTTCGTGTGCGCGCATTCGATTCTCGCGGGTGTGCTCGCGTGAGCGTGCACATACGTGCTGGGGTAACGACACTAAAGGAAATTTGTAATGAAACGTACAAGACATAATGGCGAATGGCGCAGGAGGCCGGGGGAAGCCACCGAAGCGATTTATCACGAACGCGATGTGATCGGGGCTCGCTTCTAGCGCTCGGACGTTAATAACGCCGGCTGCGAATCACGAGCTCTATCCCGCCGCCACCACCTCCATTCTCCGCCGTGTCTACTCCGATGCATACCTAATAAAGCGGCGACCGCATCTCCCGACGCCGCATCGCCTTTTCCGTACAACCGCATAAAAAGCATACGACAGCGACAACAAAGACGGCGACGACATGCCTCGATGATGGCGGGAGAAAAACGTGCAAGGTCGCGCGACGTACCTATACGTAAACGTACGAGGTACCAGATCGTTGATCTGGAATTCGAAGATGCGAACTCAGATGCAATCGAGAAATTTCGCAGAAAAATGAGGAGAGCGCTTGAATCCTCGCGAGCTTTGAATTTGGATGAGCACTAGCAATTATCGCATCCATGCGAAACGACCGGTCTTCCATTATTCCTTAGGTGGATAACGAGCAACGTGTCGTTACGCACGGTGGTTAAGTTAAATGACATAAGAATTAATACTTTGCTTTTTTTGCAAATTTACATCGTATCTGGTTTTAATTAACAGTACTACAAAACCCAAGGATTGATAAAAAAGAGAGCAATAACAAAATAAAACAAAAGAGTTTATTATAAAAGTTAATTACTTACCTATTTCCAATAGTTGCAAATATACTGTTGCAATTATTGAAAATGGTTCTTAACATATTACTCAATATCAAGCAGTGTTCAAGATTTACTCTCTTTCTCTCCCTCTCTCTCCCCCCCTCTCTCTTTCTTGTGCGCAGAGGCATTTACCCTTCCTGAAGACTATTTCTATGGTCAGCAGAAAACGCGAACGATCGTTTCTACGCGACGCGTCCTAATCGGATATTGTCTGGGAAAGAGCGGCAAGGTGTAGGCTATCGTCTTCTCTCTCAAACCTACTTTCCTTAAAGTCAATTCAGAGGTACGTAATAGAGTGGCCTTTCTTCTCGGATGTACGTTTAGACGGGTCAGGATGCGCGGGCATGGCCACTGAAAAGTTCGTGCTTGGTATTCGTATCAGCGGTCTCTACATTGCAGTACGAGGTTCGTGTACTAGCGACCGAGTTAGTGGTGGTGTCGATGGAGGTCCGGAACTGTACGGACGGATGTATCCTGCCAGCGAACTAGATAGCTACGGTACGGCTGAGCTAGTTGGAAGATGAGAGAAAGAGCACGACTTTAGCAGATAGAAGTAAAGAAAAGAGAAAGAGAGAGCTAATACCGAAGCCGATGCTGGCAGAACGACGGCGGTATGTGTAACAATCCCGTGATTGCCGTACCACTGTCGGATTCAACGTTCACCAGTCTCCTTTAGGATTCTCTCCTCTCCTTTCTTCTTTATACATATAGTCTCATATTGTTGAACCTCGCAGTTCAATCGCATTTCGTGTCAATCTGTGTCGTAGAAGAGAAGAGAGTGAAAGAAAAAAAGGGAAGAGAAAGAGCAAGGATACGAGGAAGGAAGTAGAGGATCCGGAAGTGGACAGAAAGGATCGGAGGCGGTGTGTATCGCACCGCATGCGGTGGAATGGACGTTTGATGTAAAAGTATAAAAACCAGTCAGCATGTTTTGTCGGAAGCGGGAACGCGATTGACGGAACGCGAACGACGGAACGGGGGCAAAGAACCGAAACGGACCGACTCGCCAGCTTGGCGGGAACAGTCCAACCAGCCTATCTAGTTCGAGTCTCGCTCAACGAGTTGGCAAACTGTTCCCAACGCTGTACTCGTTCCGCACTACGTGTAGCTCTGACCCCCACGATATAACTATCCAAAAAAAGAAAGCGAGATAGAGTGGTCAAGAAAGAGCGAGAGAGAAAGAGAAACATGCAGGAGGAGTACTGCATTTCCTGCCCTCTTGTAACTTTTATGATCCGCGTAAAACAGCGATTTTCACTGGTTCCGCTTGCATCGGTTCGACCTTTCTTCTCTGTCTTTTTCCTGATTTTTTGTACTTTCTCTCTATTTTTCTTTTTTCTGATTGTTTTTTTCTACCTTGCACTAGTTGCAACACATATTTTGTTAACTCGTGCTTTTTCACTAACGCAAACTGAGATTCATACAATTGCTTTCTTTTGTCAATTTTTACAGTATCGTCGAGGATGTGTATACGTGTGTGAATGATATTAAATAATTTTAGTAACAAAATTTAAAACATAGAAAAAAAATTTAGATTTGTATCGTGTTAATCCATTTGGATTAATTAATTCTCGTCACGCATAAGCGTTACCGTTAGCTACAAATATGGTCTTGGCACGAAGTAGTATTAAATTAAATCAATTCTAAACTTGATAAACAAGTCATTTAATAGAAACTCACAGTTGCGAGATCTCGGAAGTTTTTGGAATCGTATCAGACGTAAATGTACTCTGAAAACCACCACAGTTCGGGTTATCCTAACTCTGTCCCGATTTCCTGTGGACTTTACGACTTCGCTTGGCTTCGCGTGCCGAGCAAGAAAAATGTCACGGAAACGATCGAGGCGCGTCACGCTCCGCTCGATACGAAGGTAGCCGTGAAATTGGGGATTTAAGCACGGAAAGCGTGATTCGCGTTGTCGCCTCCTTCTTTTCCTCCGCTATACAAGGCTTTAATTGAGTCGGACTTTTTACCGTTTACACAAAAGACTCGCTTATCTTGGTCGAGTTTTCAGCAAAAAAGGACGCGGAAATTAAGGAAGACATTACTATACTCATTAACGGCCCTTAACTCCGCGTCCCTTTGATCACGGTATTTTACCGTTACTGAATATAAAAAATACATTTCTATTAAAATTTTATATAATATATACCAGAGCAAAATAATAATATTCCTCTTCATACAATAGGAAAACTGTTAGAATAATCTCCAATACATTTTTGATGAATAGTCCACTGCATTAGAAGAGGAATA